>NW_028234412.1:40547289-40572128 GCF_977035675.1 Penaeus japonicus
TTTCTGTGATGATGTGAAGGGTTTAAAGGGGTTACAGATAGATTTCCACAGTGGTAAAAACTACCTGGAAAGAGTGAATTACCCCTTGGGGTTTAAATTGAATGGGGGAATTAAATTTGGGGAAAATGCGCTAGAAGATGGAAAGGCTTTTGAGCTTATCTGGGGCAGAGGCCTTGAGTAGGGGGGTTCATGATATAAAAAAAGGTTTAAAGCAAATCCCCAGGGTCTATGGGTTTATCTGCCTGAGGCATATAATGGGGCCTTAGAAGTAAAAAAAAAATTTTGACTTAGGCCCCCCCCAGAGGAAAAATATTTCCTCATTTCAAACCAGCCCCCTCTAAAGTACTGAAAAAAAATAAAGTTTGGTACTAACAGAAAAAGGAAAAAAACAAATGAAAAGATCCCAGGTAGAGCACATAAAAAGAAAAGAAACCAGGAAAAACAACAGAGTAAAAGTAAAAGGATTCACCAGGGGAAGTGTAAAGCCCCTTCCAGTAAAAACCTAAAGACCCAAATCCCAGTAGGGTTGTGGGGAAAGGGGAAAACCCCTACCCCCCCCCCGGGAGTAGCTCCTAGAAAATACAGGAAGAAGGTGATCAAAAAAAGGCCCCAAAGAAGAAGAAAAAACCCCCAGAGGGGAATAAAAAAGGCCCATTTGATCAATTTTAAACCCGAGTCAAAAACCTAGCCATGGGGGTGCCTGAAGAGTTCCTTCAAAACCAAAAGGTCAAGGAGAACAGTCGATTGGGAACATTTCCCCTTCGAAGAAAAAGTTGAATAACGAGAGGATTTTTACAGAAAAAGATAAGGAAGATTTTGTTTGTTCTAGGCCCCCAGAAATTGCACCCAGGAAAGAAAACCGAAGTGGGGTGTCCATAAAAAAAATACAGGAAAGCAAACCCCTATAAGGGAAATTGATGAAAGCCATCCCCGGGGAAAGGGAAATAGGTGCAATAGGGGCTGAAAAGTAGTCGCGCAAAATTGAACCCAAACCCTAGAGGTGGGAGGGCTAAAAGGGGAAATGAACCCACCCCAAAGGGGGCCCCAAGAGACAGGAACCCCCACAGTCAGCCCAATCCATGGCGGGTTTTCAGGCTTGCCCAGAAAAAGAACAAAAAAAAGAACCAAAAAAGAAAACAAAAAAAAAAAAAACAACCCCAAAAAAGAAAAAACAGAAAGGAGAAAATCCCCCCCCACAGGGAACAAAAAAACCCCAAGAAGGGACAGGGGGAAGTCACCCAACCCCCCGAGGGAAAAAAACAGGAAGGGAGCACCCCAAGGAAAACAGAGGAGGCACAGGGAAACGCCTCGGAAACCCCACCCCAAAAGGATACCACAGGGCAGATACCCAGAGACCCCCCCTGAAATTTCCCCCCCCCAGAAACCCCGGATGCCCCCCCCCCTTCGGCCCCCCCGGGCAGGGGGCCCCGGATCCCCAGGAAAAAGAGGTTCAACCCCCGGCAACAGAGGCTCAAAAAACCCCTGGAAACGCGGCCCCACCCCCCACAGAGGGGCGAAACACGAGATCATCCCAAGAGGGGAGTCACAGTGGTGGGAGCCCAGAAAAGGGGAAAACCCCAGTGGGAAACAGGAAGAAAAGGAAGACAGGGCAAGGAGAAGGGCAAAAAAGGGTGGGATGGTTTGGGGTAAGTGGGGTTTCCCCAAAAGGATTCATTTCTTGTTGAAAAAAGGAGGTTTTTTTTCCCAGGTCCCCCAGGAAAGAAGAATTTTTGGGAAGACTTCCAAACCCTTTTGGGAAGCCCTACAAGGGATATAACAAAAGATTCACACCCCTCCCTAACCCAGGAATCCCAAAAAGGGGAAATCGAGAAAAAAGAAAATACCTCACAATCCCCCAAAAAATGAAAAACCCCCCCCCAAGGAAAATGCCAGGTTTGGAAAAATAACAATGTGAATGTTTTTGTTAAACAAAATGGGGAGAAAAGAGCAGAACTAACGGTAGGAACGAAAACCTGAAAGAATTGGCAGAAAACCCGTATTGTTTGAAAAGGGAGCTAAGGATGGAGCTTTTGGGTTTTTAAAACAAGCAGTACATCAAGGGAGGGCAACATTTAGAAGACAAAATTTCCTACTTTGAATTAGAAAAAACCCGAGGGGCTCTGGGGGTAGACGTGAAAGTAAGTACTAATTAACTTTTTTATTTGAAGGCCCGGTAAGAGGAAAAAGGAAGGAAGGGTTTTTCGCAGGTCAGGGCGCCCCCTTGAACCAAACCCGCACCAAAATTGGTATATTCTCCCCAAACGACAAGGTTAGACCCAGCCCGGTTCAGGCCCGGGGGACCAGTGTGGTGGATGGTCCCCAACAAAACCTGTGGATGCCCCTCACAACCTTTTCTTACCCCCCCTTTGATTTGCTTCCAGGAGGGTTAAGGGCACAACTTCTTTCCCAAAAAAATGGAAGGTCAAGGGGGTTTCCCCCCGGAGCTTTCCGTTTTTTTTTTGACATGTCTCTTAACCCCTTTTATTCCCCAAAGGGAAAAAGGCAGGGTATTTGGTGGCGAACTTTTACGAGAAAACTTGCATATGTGGAAGAGAGACTGGACAGACTTCAAAATGGGGGAGCCCCCCCCCCATACCTCATTTAAAAAAAAGCATTGACCATTGCTGGTGGCACCCGTTGAGATTTAACAACATTCTAAGGCAGGGAAAAGGAACAGCCCTTGGCCTCGGTTCGGTGGCAGAGGCGAGTTTTCTTATGCCAGGATTGGAAATAAAAAAAATGCTCAATAAACAGCCGGAATTTTTAGATATTGAGACATTTTCGGATCTTCTGGCACAGAGGATCAAGGTATACTGAAGGATGAAAAGATACATCCTGACCTAGTTTCCCTTGGGAATACGCGAGAAAAACTACCCTTCCTAGACAATTGTATATCTGGATAATGAGGGAAAGGCCCACAGCTACGGTTTTCTCAAACCCTTTCCCAAATACCCACCAGTATTTACATTTTAGTTAAACCTCCATCCAAACCCTAAAAAAATTCTTCCTTTCTCACGGCTCTGCGAATTAAGAGGATAGTGAGCGAAGAGTCAAAGTTATGTGATGCTTGCAGGATATGGTGGGTTTCTTAAAGCCAGAGGATATGACAACAAATGCTTGAATCAGCCTTAGAAAAATTGAAAGCGGGTCCCCAGGCCCCAGCTAAATCAGGGAAGGAGAGGATTAATAATGGCAGAATAATTTTTTTCCTTTATTATATTCCCAGCATTGGCAGGCCCAGAAAGGCTGTTCCAAAATAAAATTTGGGATTGGATCAGGGGGTAATTCCAGAGCCCAAACAAGGGGAAAACCCCCAGCCTTCAGGACCCACCCCCGTGATAGCCGGGGAAGAAGGAAAAGTCGATTGCAGAAATCCCTGATCAGAGCAGAGTTCCCTTCGCCCTGACCAAAAAGCAGCCACAGAATGGAGAAACAGCAGAGTGCAGGAAAAAATAAAAAGACTTTAGATCTGAGGACCTCCCCCAAGCCCCCCCACCCCCCAAGCAGGAGGCTACGGTGGGGAGAAAGAGGTCAGATCTCCCTATGTTTTTTCTGTATTAGGGCTTAGGAAGTTCCCCCCTCTTCCTAAGAAACAATGAAAACCTCCCTAGTGTTTAAAAAGTAGAACATACTAAAGATTTTTGAAGTTACTTGCAGAACTCAAATAACAAAAATACAAATATTGAAATTCGGCCATAATTTAATAGGGTCTGTTATATATATAGAAAAAGAGGTTTTCCGGGGTTTATATAATTATAAATGTATAACTATAACTAAGAATAAACATTTTCAATTTTATATATATACTTAACAAAAAGAAAATAGATATTTACTAAGTACATTTTAACCCCTTTTTTTTCCCTTTCTTTAAAATGGGCAGGGGGTCGGGCGGTTTTTTTCGATTATGTTCCAAAAATTTATAAAAATTAAACCCCAAACAGCATTTAGAAAACAAAATAAAAAACAAAAAACATTTAGTTTTCAAAAGATAAAATACAAAATTTAAAGAGAAACTTATATTTCCCTCCCTATTATTAATTAAAAATTACAAAAACAATTTAAGAAGGAAAACCCCACAAAATAGTTTTTTTTAAGAAAAAGTAGGGTTATATAAAAATTAAAAAAACAATTATATAAAAATGAAAAAACAATGGTTATGTTATAAGTATGTTTTTTACCTTCTTTTCCCTCTCCCCCCATGGAGAGAAAACAGTAAGGTATTGAGGCTGGGCCCTCCCCCCTCTTCCCCCAGTTCCCTACTTAGGATAACTAAGTGCAAAGGGGAGATACAGGTAAAGAGGTTGGAGTTCATGTGAGAGGATATCAGCCATAGTTTATATTAGGGAAAAAAAACGAGAAATTTTTTAAAAAACAATTGATATAAAAGAAAAACAAGATTTTAAAAATATAGAATTTAAATACATTTTATCTCTAGGCAGAAGGTATAGAAAAACATGCATGTTAAATTCAAATTTGTTTCAAGAAAATTTATGAATTTAGAGATAAAATAGAAAACAAAACCATAAAAAAATTTCATATACAATATAATTTAAATTATAAAAAATAATAAATAGCCCCCCCCCTCTTTTCTCCATAAAAAACATTATAAAAACAATTATAAATCACCTGAAGGAAAAGAAACCCACAAAAAATGTTTTTCTAGAATTTTTAAGGATATGAAAATACAAATAATAATTAAAAAGAAAACAAAGAAAACTATTTGTTATATTTACCAAGTTGTTTTAATACCTTCTTTTCCTCTCTCCAATGGAGAGAAAGCAGAAAGGTACAGTGGCTGGGAAAAATCCCCTCTCCCCAGTTCCCCCACTTAGGGCTAAACTAAGTGCAGGTGAGATACAGGTAAAGAAGAGGAGTCCAAGGAGGCAGAATTTAGCCCCACCTATATATTAGATATAAAAACCATTTTTTTAAGACAGATAAATAGAAAATTTCATATGAGAAGACGAGGATCCTCTAGTATACCCATACAGCGGCACCCAGGTTTTTTTCCTTTACCTTTTTCCCTTCCCTCCCTTTCCCCAAACCCTTTTGTGGTTGTTTTTGTTTTTTCTTTTCAGGGTCTCAGGGCACCGAAAGTTGGATGGGAACTTTTAAATCGAACCTAACTCTTCTGCCAAGTGGTAGCCTTATCAGGGTTCGTTCTACAGCCTACTATCAAAATCTAGAGTTGGCCGAGGGTGTTTGTACCGACTGGAGATGCCCCCTACAAGTTGAAGATTTATATTTCTGGTAAAATAAAAAAAAATTTTATTTCGCATTAGATATGAAATTAAATATATACCCTTAGAAAAATATTGAAATTATGATCATGTTTTGTAAAAAATATTATGTTATGTTTTTCAAGTTTTATGTAAGAGATTTAGTCCACAGTCCCCACTCCCTCGCCACCTATGGCACACGGGAATAGGAAAAGAAAAAAAGACGGGCCCTACCTCCCACATTCACCATATTTGTTCCTTTGTTTAGATAGGGATAAATAATGAGACTTTCTAAATAAAGTTTCCCGTATTAACAACCAGGGTGCCTGAAGAGGCCTCGTCGGACCGAAGCCTCGCGCCCGGTTTTTTTGTTAGGTAAAGTGATGTGTGTGTGTTTAAACCTGAAACAAACAAGAAATTAATAGACAGCCAAGAAGTAAATAAAATACTTTATAAACAGTGCGGGATACAAAATGTCTTAGTGAAGTGTTATGTGAAATAAGCAAAGTGGAATTTTCCCTGAGAAAAAATTTCTACCCACAAGGAAAAGCACAAGGAGACAGGTTAGAGCTATGTTATCCTCCCAAAAAGAGGATAACTTAGCACCAGTTGTTTTTTTTCGTTTTAGTTCTTACTCAGTCCATAGTTTCATCAAAGTTTTTAGATTATATTATTGTAGTTTTTTTCATACATTTTTCGTGACCTTTGCACAGTTTATAGTATTTTTTAGTCTTTTGACAGGGTTTTTGAGTGTGTAGTGTGTTTCAACAACATAAGAAATAATATAATTGGTTATTTACCACTATATATATATATTTTTTCAAATTTTGTGTGTTATGTAATATATATATCTATATATATAAGAGATATATGATATAAAGTGAAAACAGGCAATATACACATAGCATAGCAAATGATATACTAAACAGATAGAGTTTTAGAAAAAATCAAGCCCTCCTAGAGTGGATATTAACTAGAGGGAGCGTGTAAAATACAGTTTTTTTTTCTATGTTGACAGTGATATAAAAGGAAAATTCGGAATTGTATAAGTGTGCTATAAAAGACAAATAAGTACTACTAAAAATTGAAAGAATAGCTTACCCCCCCCCTTTTTTCCTCTCCCCTAACACTCATATTGAACCTCTAAAAGGACATCTGGTTCCAACACCCAACCTAACTTGCTCGCCTTTAGTTCCCCCCCCCTTCTGCAGGTTCCTTTCGAAGGACTCAGTCCTATTTTTAGCCGAAAGAACCCAGAGTTTCTCCCCTTGAAAATTAACAAATAAAATGGAAAAACTAGGCAACAGGCAAAGATGAAAGATAGACAGAAACGGGAGGTGTAACTATGGGACAGGCCTCAATAGAGGAAGGGGAAGGATCAGAAGTGCTCTCCTACTGAGCAATAGTGTGGGAGATTTGCTGAATCAAGTAGCTAGTGGTTACCTATAGGTAAATATAGGAAAAATAAGGATAAAGAATTACTATAACCCTAATGAGCTCACTGGAGGTTGGACCCACCCTGATGCATGGGCAAAAGGTAACAGCTATAGAAGCATCCCCTTTAGCCCCTTATCATGAAAGCAGATAAAGAATCGGTTTCCGAAGACCCTTCCCCAGAAGACTAGAGGAACCTAGTGAGTAGGCTATCAAATAGAGGAGGGATCAGAAAACAGATTTCCATAAGCTTACCTACCTATACAAGCAGGGAAATCTCGGCATGGGCTTTGGTAGCTTTCTGTGATAGATGTGAAGGTAAGGGAGTTACAGATAGATTACACAGTGAGTACACAAACTATCCTAGGCAAGAGGTGACTACACCTATGTGGTTAATTGAAATGGGGGGAATTAATTTGGGGAAATGCAGCTAGGACGATGGCAAGGCTTAGTGCAGCTTATCTGAGGGCAGAGGCTTAGAGACTAGATGGGATATCATAGTATGAAAAATGAGCTTAAGACAAAATACCCAGGGTCATATAGGTTTATCTGCCATGAGGCATATAATAGGGCCTTAGAAGTAAAGAATAAATTTGACTCTAGGTCACCCCAGAGGAAAAATATTTCCTCATTTCAACCGTCCTTTGGAAGTACAGAAAGAAAAGTCAAAGATGGTACTAACAGAAAAAGAAAAACAAATGATAAAAGTATGCATGGATAGAGCACATCAAAGAAAATGAAACCAAGGAAACACAAACAGAAGTAGTAGAAGTAGAGAGCTTCACACGGAAGATGTCAAGCCCTCTCACAGTGAAAACCCTGAAGCATCCAATACCAGTAAGGGTTGTGAGGAAGGGACCACCTACCCACCCCCCAGGGAGTAGCTCATAGAAATACAAGAGAAGAAGGTGATCAACAAAGGCCCCACCCAAGAAGAAGAAGAACCCAAGGGGGAAATAAGAAGGCCCATTTGATCAAGTTTCCAACGAGTCAAACAACCTAGACTCATGGAGGGTGCTGAAGAGTTCCTTCACAACCAGAAGGTCAAGGAGAACAGTCGACTTGGGAACACTTCCCTTCGATAGAGAAGTTGACATAACAGAAGAGGAATTTATTACAGAAGAAGATAAGGAAGATTTATGTTTGTTCTGGACCCCTTGAAATTGCATATCAGGGAAAGAAAAACCGAAGTGATGGTGTCATCATAAGAAATTACAGGAAAGCAAAGCCATATAATGCAGGAAATTGATGCATGCCATCACCTGATGGAAAGGGTAATAGGTGCAATAGGGATGCTAGAAAATGTAGTAGCGAAACAGGACAGATATATGACGCAAAACCTAGAGGATAGGGAGAGGAACAAGGGGAATGAACAGCCCAGAGGGACACAGAGACCAGGGAAGCCCCACAGTCAGGACCCATCACTTGGCAGGGTTTCAGGGACTATTCCACCGAAGAAGAAGAAAAAAAAAGAAACCAAGAAGAAAACAAACAAAGAAAAACAAAGCCCAGAAGAGCAAACAGAAACGAGAGAAATACCCCCCACAGGGAACAAACAAACAAGAAGGACAGAGGGAGTCAGCCAACCACAGAGGAGAAGAAACAGAGAAGGAGACAACACAAGGAGAACAGAGGGGAACACAGGGAACAGCCCTCAGGACTACCATCACAAGGATACACAGGGCAGATACCAGGAGACCACCCTGCAATCTCCCCCCCAGAAACTCCGAGATGGCGCCCCCTCTTCAGGACCCCCCAGGCAGAGAAGGCCTGGTACCAGGCAACAGAGGTCTCAACCAACCTGGCACAGAGGTCTCAGAACGCCCTGGCCACAGCGGACCACTCCACAGATGGACGGCAGTCAACACGAGATACATCCACAAGAGGGGAGTACACAGTGGCTGGGCAGGACCAGCAAGAGGGAAACTCCAGTGGGAAACAGGAAGAGAGAAGAAGACAGTGGCAAGGAGAAGGGCAAGACAGGTGGGCATGGAATTGGTGGTAAGTGAGGTATCCCTCTACAGGATTCAATTCTCCTGTTCTGCATAAAGGCAGGTCTTTTGTTCCAGGTCCCCAGCGAAGAAGAGTTTGGGTAGACTTCCAACACCTCATTGGAAGACCTACAAGGGACTATAAACAAAAATTCACAGCCTCCTACAGCCAGGAATGCACAACAGGGAATACAGAGAAACAGGGAAAATACTCTCAACTTACCCTCCAAAAAATGAAAAACCCTCCCCCAAGGAAAATGCCAGGTTTGGAAAATATAATCAAGTGTGGAACTGTTTGATGTATATCAAGCATGGGAGAACGAAAAACGAGACAGAATCTAACGAGTATGGAACAGAAAGCTCTGAAAGAATTGGCAGAAAACCAGATATTGTTGTGAAAAAGGCAGATAAGGATGGAGCTTTAGTGGTTTTGAAAACAAGCAGCTACATAGCAATGGGAGACATACATTTAGAAGACAAAGATACCTACATAGAATAGAACACCAGAGGAGGCTTGGCGAGAGTTAGAACGTGAAAGGTAAGTACTATTAACAGATTTTTTACTCTAGACAGGCCAGGTAAAGAAGGAAGGAAGAGAAGGAGTTTTTCGCAGGTCAGAGAGACGCCCTCCTTGAACACAGACCAGATCCACATGGTATATTCTCCCCAAAACGCACAAGGCTATAGACCCAAGCAAGCGTTCATGGCAGGGAGGACAGTGTGAGTGGTGCAGTTCCCCAACCAGGACCTGTGGATCGCCTCTCACACCTCTTACCCCCTTCTAGATTTGCTTCCAGAGAGATTACAGGAACAACTTCTTCCTCCAAAAAATGGAAAGGTTCAAGGAGATACCAGAGGAGCTATCCTGTTTTCTTTTGACATAGTTCATTATAACCTTCTATTCCACAGGAAAGAAGCAGCATATGTGGTGGCGAAACTTTTACGAGAAAAATTCGCATATGTGGAAGAGAGACTGTGTACAGACTTCAACATGGCAGCCCCCACCATACCTCATCAAAGAAGGCATTTGACCATGTGCTGAGTGGCACCTGTTGAGATTTAAAATCGTTTACGACAGGGAAAAGGAAAGCCATTGGGGCTCCGGTTATCGGTGGGCAGTGGCAGAGATTTTCGTTCATGCCAGTATTGAAAATAAAAGAAAAATGTCAATAAACAGCAGAGATATTTATAGATATATAGATGACTTTTCGGTATCTTTCTGGCACAGAGGGAAATCAAGGTTATCATGAGGATTGAATAAGATCCATCCTGACCTACAGTTCACATTGGAATACAGCCGAGAAAAAACTACCTTCCTAGACACAACTAGTATATCTGGATAAGATGGAGGCCCACAGACTACGGTTTTCTACAAGCTTCAAATACCCACCAGTATTTACATTTTAGTTCAAACATCATCCTAACCTACAAAATCTCTTCCTTCTCACAGGCTCTGCGAATTAAGAGGATAGTGAGCGAAGAGTCAAAGTTAAGTGTGCTTTGCAGGATATGGTGGGTTTCTTCAAAGCAGAGGATATGACAACAAATGCTTGAACTCAGCTTAGAAAATTGAAAGCAGTCCCAGGTACCAGCTCTAATAGGAAGGAGAGAGATATATGGCAGAATAATTTTTCTTTATTATATTCCCAGCATTGCGGCCCAGTAAGACTGTTCCTAATGAAATATGGGATTGGATCAGAGATAATCCAGAGCACACCATGGGAAACAGCCTTCGGACCCACCGCCGATGATAGCCTGGAGAAAGGAAAGTCGATGCAGAAATGCTGATCAGAGCAGAGTTCCTCGCCCTGACCAAGAGCAGCACGAATGGAGATAACAGCAGAGTGCAGGAAATATATGACATAGATTGAGGACCTCCCAAGCGCCCCCACCCCCAAGAGGAGGCTACGGTCGGAGAAAGAGGTCAGATCTACCTATGTTTTTCCTGTACTTAGGCTCTTAGGAAGTTCCCCCTCTTCCTTAAGAAATCAATGAAACCCCCCTAGAGTTTCAAGTAGAAACATACTAAAGATTTTTGAAGTTACTGCAGAACTCAAATAACAAAAATACAAATATTGAAAATTCGGCCATAATAGATATGAGTTTTGTATATATATATAGAAAAAAGAGGTTTTCCAGGTATTATAACATATATAAATGTATACACATATAACTAAGAATAAACATTTTCAATTTATTATTATACATTAACAAAAAGCAAAATAGATATATACCTAAGAAACAGTTAACCCTCTTTTTTCTTTCTTAAAATAGGCAGGAGGGTCTGCATGTTTTTTTTCGAATATTTTCCAAAAATATATAAAAAAATAAAAATACCAGCATTTAGAAACAAAATAAAAACAATAAACATTTAGTTTTCAAAAGATAAAATATACAAAATTTAAGAGACATATATCTTCCTCCCCTATTATTAATTAAAAATACCAAAAACAATTATAAGAAGAGAAAATCCCACAAAATAGTTTTTTTTAAGAAAAAGTAGGGTTCATATCAAAAATTAAAAAACAAATATATATAAAAATGACAAAAACAATGGTTATAGTTATAAGTATGTTTTAATACCTTCTTTTCCTCTCCCACATGGAGAGAAAAACAGTAAGGTATAGAGGCTGACCCCTCCCCCCTTTCCCCCAGTTCCCCTACTTAGGACTAACTAAGTGCAGGAGAGATACAGGTAAGAGGTAGGAGTTCTATGTGAGGAGGGATATCAGCATAGTTTTATATTAGAAATAAAACGAGAATTTATAAATAACAATTGATATAAAAAAAAAAAAGATAATTATATAGATAAAGTACATTTTATCTCTAGGCAGAAGTGTATAAAGAAAAACTGCATGCTTATTCAAATTTGTTTCAAGAAAATTATAGAATTTAGAGAATAAAAATAGAAACAAAACCATAATAAAAAATATTCATATACATATATATATAAATATAAAAAATAATAAATAGCCCCCCCCCCCCCCTTTTCTCCCTTAAAAACATTAAAAAAACAAATAAAAAAAACCCGAAAGGAAAAGAAAACCCCACCAAAAATGGTTTTTAGAATATTAAGGATATGGAAAAAAAAAAAAAATTAAAAAAGAAAACAAAGAAAAAAATATTTGTTATATTTACAAGTATGTTTTAATACTTCTTTTCCCTCTTACATGGAGAGAAAGCAGTAAGGTACAGTGGCTGAACCTCCCCTCCTCCCCCAGTTCCCTACTTAGGACTAACTAAGTGCAGGTGAGATACCAGGTAAAAGAAGCAGGAGTCCAAGGGAGGCAGTATCTCAGCACACTATATATTAGATATAAAACACATTTTTTAAGACAGATAATAGAAAATTAACATATGAGAAGACGAGGCATCCACTAGTATACCATACAGCAGGCACCCAGGTTTTTTTCCTTTACCTTTTTCCCTTCCCTCCTTTCCCACCTTGTGTGGTTGTTTTTGTTTTTTCTTTTCGGCCTCTCAGGCACCAGATCAGTTGGATGGGAACTTTTAAATCGAACCTAACCCCTTTCCTGACCAAGTGGTAGCCCTTATCAGGGTTCTGTTTCTTACAGCCTACTTCAAAATCCTAGAAGTTGGGCGAGGTGTTCCTGTACCTAATGGAGATGCCCCCCTAAAAGTCTGAAGATAAAAAAATTCTGGATAGGATATTCGCATAGAATATGAAAATTAAATATATACCCTTTAGAAAATATTGAAATTATGATCATGTTTTGTAAAAATATATGTTACTGTTTTTCAAAGTTTTATGTAAGAGGTAGTCCCAGTCCCCACTTCCCCTCGCCACCTATGGCACACAGGGAACAGGAAAGAAAGACAGGACTACCTCCCACATTCACCATCATTTGTTCCCTTTGTTTAGATATGTATAAAATAATGAGACTTTCTAAATAAAGATTCAGTATATAACCAACCAGGGTGCCTGAGAGGCTCGTCGGCCGAAAGCGCTCGCGCCCGGTTTTTACTGTTAGTGTATAAGTGATGTGTGTGTGTTAATACCCTGAAACAAACAAGAAAATAATAGACAGCCAAGAGTGACATAGAAAATACTTATAAACAGTGCAGTATACAAATGTCTTAGTGAGTGTTATGTGAAAATAAGCAAAGTGGAACTACTTCGAGAAGAACTTCTACCCACAAGGAAAAGCACAAGGAGACAGGTTAGAGCTAAGTTATCCTCCCAAAAAGAGGATACTTAGCACCAGTTGTTTTTTTCCGTTTTAGTTCTTATCTAGTCACATAGTTTCATCAAAGTTTTTTAGATATATTGAGTTTTTTTCATACATTTTTTCGTACACCTTTGTACTAGTTTTTAGTATTTTTTTTATTTTTGTCAGGGTTTTCGTGTGTGTCGTGTTTTTCAAAAATAAGAAATATTACTATTTGTTATTACCACTATATATAATTATTTTTCAAATTTTGTGTGTATATGTACATATATATATCTCCATTATATAAGAGATATATGATATAAAGTGAAACAGGCAAATACAAATAGCATAGCAAATAGATATACTAAACAGAAAGAGTTTTAGAAAAAATCAAGCCCTCCTAGAGTGGATATTAACTAGAGGGAGCAGTGTAAAATACAGTTTTCTATGTGACAGTGATATAAAAAGGAAAATTCGGAATTGTATAAGTGTGATATAAAAGACAAATAAGTACTACTAAAATTGAAAGATAGCTTACCCCCCCCTTTTTTCCCCTCTCCCCTAACACTCATATGAACTCTAAAAGGACATCCTGGTTCCCACACCCAACCTAACCTTGCCTAGCCTTTAGTCCCCCCCCCTTCTGCAGGTTCCTTTCGAAGGACTCAGTCCTATTTTTAGCCGAAAGAACCAGAGTTTCTCCCTTGAAAATTAAACAAATAAAATGGAAACTAGGCAACAGGCAAGATGAAAGATAGACAAGAAACGGGAGGTGTAACTATGGGCCCAGGCCCTCAATAGAGGAAGGGAGAGCATCAGAAGTGCTCTCCCTACTGAGCAATAGTGTGGGAGATATGCAGAATCAAGTAGCTGTGGTACCTATAGGAAATATAGGAAAAATAAGGATAAAGAATCTACTATAAACCCTATGAGCTCACTGGAGGTTGGACCACCCTGATGCATGGGCAAAAGGTAACCCAGCTATAGAAGCATCCCTTTAGCCCCCTTACTCATGAAAGCAGATAAAGAAATCGGTTTCCCGAAGACCCTTCCCAGATAGACTAGAGGAACCTAGACGTAGGCTATCAAATAGAGGAGGGAGATCAGAAAACAGATTTCCATAAGCTTACCTACCTATACAAGCAGGAAATCTCGGCATGGGCTTTGGTAGATTTCTGTGATAGATGTGAAGTGTAAGGGAGTTACAGATAGATTTACCACAGTGAGTACAAAACTATCCTAGAGCAAGAGGTGATCTACCACCTATGTGGTTAATTGAAATGGGGGAATTAATTTGGGGAAATGCAGCTAGAAGATGGCAAGGCTTAGTAGCAGCTTATCTGAGGGCAGAGGCCTTAGAGACTAGATGGGATATCATAGATATGAAAAATGAGCTTAAGACAAAATTACCCAGGGTCATATAGGTTTATCTGCATGAGGCATTATAATAGGGCCTTAGAAGTAAAAGAAAAATTTGACTCTAGGTCCCCCAGAGGAAAAATATTTCCTCATTTCAAACCAGATCCCCTCTTGAAGTACATGAAAGAAAAGTCAAAGATGGTACTAACAGAAAAAGAAAAAACAAATGATAAAAGTATGCATGGATAGAGACACATACAAAAGAAAAAGAACCAAGGAAACACAAACAGAAGTAGAAGTAGAAGAGCTTCATCCCGGGAAGATGTCAAGCCCCTCTCACAGTGAAAACCCTGAAGCATCCAATACCAGTAAGGGTTGTGAGGAAGGGACACACCTACCCACCCCCCCAGGGAGTAGCTCCACAGACAATACAAGAGACCAAGGTCATCAACAAAGGCCCCACAAGAAGAAGAAGAACCCAGAGGGGAAATAAAGAAGGCCCATTTGATCAAGTTTCCCAACCGAGTCAACAACCTAGACCATGGAGGGTGCCTGAAGAAGTTCCTTCACAACCAGAAGGTCAAGGAGAACAGTCGATTGGAACACTTCCCTTCGATAGAAGAAGTTGACATAACAGAAGAGGAATTTATTACAGAAGAAGATAAGGAAGATTCATGTTTGTTCTAGGACCATGAAATTGCATATCCAGGAAAGAAAAAACCGAAGTGATGGTGTCATCATAAGAAATTCAGGAAAGCAAGCCATATAATGCAGGAAATTGATGCATGCCATCACCTGATGGAAAGGGTAATGGTGGCAATAGGGATGCTAGAAAATGTAGTAGCGAAACAGACAGAATATATGACAGCCAAAACCTAGAGGATAGGGAGAGACTACAAGGGAATGAACCAGCCCAGAGGGACACAGAGACCAGGGAAGCCCCACAGTCAGCCCAATCACTTGGCAGGGTTTTCAGGACTATGCCACAGAAGAAAGGAAGAAAAGAAGAAAACCAAGAAAGAAAACAAACAAAAGAAAACAAGCCCAGAAGAGCAAACAGAAACGAGAGAAAATACCCCCCACAGGGACAACAAACAAGAAGGAAGAGGGAAGTCAGCCAACCACAGAGGAGAAGAAACCAGAGCAAGGGAGAAACACAAGGAGAACAGAGGAGGAACACAGGGAACAGCCCTCAGGACTACCATCCACAAGGATACCACAGGGCAGATACCCAGAGACCACCCCTGCAATCTCCCCCCCAGAACCTCCGAGATGGCGCCCCCTCCTTCAGGACCCCCAGGCAGAGAAGGCCCTGGATACCAGGCAACAGAGGTCTCAACACACCTGGCAACAGAGGTCTCAGAACGCCTGGCAACAGCAGGACCACCCTCCACAGAGGAGGCAGTACAACACGAGATACATCACAAGAGGGGAGTACACGTGGCTGGGCAGACCAGCAATGAGGAAACTCCAGTGGGAAAACAGGAAGATGAGACGGAAGACAGTGGCAAGGAGAAGGGCAAGACGGTGGCATGGAATTGGTCGTAAGTGAGGTTCCCCTCAACCGGATTCATTTCTCTGTTCTGCTAAAGGCAGGTCTTTTGTTCCAGGTCCCCCAGCGAAGAAGAAGTTTTGGGAAAGACTTCCAAACTCATTGGAAGACCTACAAGGGACTATAAACAAAAGATTCACAGCCTCCCTACAGCCTAGGAATGCACAACAGGGAATACAGAGAAACAAGGAAAATACCTCAACAACTACCCTCCAAAAAATGAAAACCCTCCCCCCAAGGAAAATGCCAGGTTTGGAAAATATAATCAAGTGTGAACTGTTTGATGTATATCAAGCATGGGAGAAGAAAACGAGACAGAATCTAACGAGTATGGAACAGAAAGCTCTGAAAGAATTGGCAGAAAACCCAGATATTGTTGTGAAAAAGGCAGATAAGGATGGAGCTTTAGTGGTTTGAAAACAAGCAGCTACATAGCAATGGGAGACAAACATTTTAGAAGACAAAGATACCTACATAGAATTCGAAAACCCAGAGGATGCTCTGGCGAGAGTAGAACGTGCAAGTATGCTACTACTTAACAGATTTTTTACTCTAGACAGGCCAGGTAAAGAAGAGGAAGGAGAGAAGGAGTTTTTTCAGCAGGTCAGAGAGACGCCCTCCTTGAACACAGACCAGCATCCCACATTGGTATTTTCTCCCCAAAAACGCAAAAGGCTATAGACCCAAGCACAGGTCATGGCCAGGGGAGACCAGTGCTGAGTGGATGCAGTTCCCCAACCAGACCTGTGGATCGCTCCTCAACACCTATCTTACCCCCCTTCTAGATTTGCTTCCAGAGAGATACAGGACACAACTTCTTTCCTCCAAAAAATGGAAGGTTCAAGGAGATACCAGAAGGAGCTATCCTGTTTTCTTTTGACATAGTCTCATTATACCCTTCTATTCCACAGGAAGAAGCAGCATATTTGGGTGGCGAACTTTTACGAGAAAAAACTTCGCATATGTGGAAGAGAGACTGTGACAGACTTCAACATGGCAGCCCCCCCACCATACTCATCAAAGAAGGCATTGACCATGTGCTGAGTGGCACCCTGTTGAGATTTAACAATCAGTTCTACAGACAGGGAAAAGGAACAGCCATTGGGGCCTCGGTATCGGTGGCAGTGGCAGAGATTTTCGTTCATGCCAGTATTGAAAATAAAGAAAAATGCTCAATAAACAGCCAGAGATTATTTTATAGATATATAGATGACATTTTCGGTATCTTTCTAGGCACAGAAGCGGAACTCAGGGTATATCGTGAAGGATTGAATAAGATACATCCTGACTACAGTTTCACATTGGAATACAGCCGAGAAAACTACCCTTCCAGACACACTAGTATATCTGGATAAAGATGGAGGCCCACAGACTACGGTTTTCTACAAGCTTCAAATACCCCAGTATTTACATTTTAGTTCAAACCATCATCCTAACCTAAAAAAATCTCTTCCTTTCTCACAGGCTCTGCGAATTAAGAGGATAGTGAGCGAAGAGTCATAAGTTAAGTGATGCTTTGCAGGATATGGTGGGTTTCTTCAAAGCCAGAGGATATGACAACAAATGCTTGAACTCAGCCTTAGAAAAATTGAAAGCAGTCCCAGGCACAGCTACTAATCAGGAAGGAGAGAGATAATAATGGCAGAATAATTTTTCCTTTATTATATTCCCAGCATTGGCAGGCCCAGTAAGACTGTTCCTAAATGAAATATGGGATTGGATCAGAGATAATTCCAGAGACACACCATGGGAAACAGCCTTCAGGACCACACGCCGATGATTAGCCTGGAAGAAAGGAATAGTCGATTGCAGAAATGCTGATCAGAGCAGAGTTCCCTTCGCCCCTGACCAAGAGCAGCCACAGAATGGAGATAAACAGCAGAGTGCAGGAACATATAAGACATAGATCTGAGGACCTCCCCACAAGCGCCCCCACCCCCAAGCAGGAGGCTACGGTCGGAGAAAGAGGTCAGATCTACCTATGTTTTTTCTGTACTTAGGTCTTAGGAAGTTCCCCCCTCTTCCCTTAAGAAATCAATGAAACCCCCTAGTGTTTCAAAGTAGAAATACTAAAGATTTTTGAAGTTACATTCTTGCCGAATCAAATAACAAAAGCAAATATTGGAACTTTCGGAATAATTAGATATGAGTCTGTATTATTATATATAGAATAGAAAAGGAGGTTTTCTGGTGGTATATATAACATATAATAAATGTATACACAATATAACTAAGAATATACATTTTCAATTTTATTTAATTTAATATACATTAACCAAAAAGAAAATGATATTATACTAAGTAAAGTTAACATCTTTTTCTTTCTTAATATCCTCTTTTTTCTTTTTAATAATATAGGGCGGAGGAGCCTGCTATGTTTATATTTTCGAAATATGTTCCAAATATATATAAAAAATAAAAAATACAGCCATTTAGAAAACAACATAAAAAAACAATAAATAAAATTTGTTTTTTTCAAAATGATTAAAATTATACAAAATTATAAAAGAGAAACATATATCTTCCCTCATATTATAATTAAAAATTACAAAAAAAACAATTATAAGAAAGAGGGAATACTCCCACAAAATAGTTCCTTTTTTAAGAAAGTAGGGTTCATAAGGGGTTCTTATGAAATAAATGTATAAAACAAATTATATAAAAATGATAATAACAAACAATGGTTATAAGTTATAAGTATGTTTTATACTTTTTTCCCTCTAAATGGGAGAGAAACGTTAAGGTATAGAGTTAGAGGCTGACTCCCTCCTCCCCCTCTTCCCCCAGTTCCACTACTTAGGACTACTAAGTGCATGAGAGGATGGTGGATACAGGTAAAAGAGGTAGGATTTCTATGGTGAGGAGGATATCTGATAGTTACTATTAGAACTAAAACGAGGAATTTAATAAATAACAAAACCAAAATTGATAAAACGGAAAATATCAAGATAAATATATAGATAATTACATTTTTACATCTAGAGACGTATATAAAAAGAAAAACATGCCTATATGCTTATTCAAATTTGTTTCAAGAAAATTTATAGAATTTAGAGAATTAAAATAGAAACAAAACCATAATAAAAATATTCATATACATATATATATATAAGATATAAAAAATAATAAATAGCCCCCCCCCCTTTTTCTCCTTAAAAACATTATAAAACAATTATAAATCACCTGAAAGGAAAGAAAACCCCACAAAAATGTTTTTTAGAATATTAAGGATATGAAATACAAAAATAATTAAAAGAAAAACAAAGAAAAATATTTTGTTATATTTACAAGTATGTTTTTAATCCTTCTTTTCCCTCTCTCACATGGAGAGAAAGCAGTAAGGTACAGTGGCTGAACCCTCCCCCTCCTCCCCCAGTTCCCCCACTTAGGACTAACTAAGTGCAGGTGAGATACAGGTAAAGAAGCAGGAGTCCAAGGGAGGCAGATCTCAGCACACCTATATATTAGATATAAAACCCTTTTTTAAGACAGATAAATAGAAAATTTACATATGAGAAGACGAGGCATCCACTAGTATACCATACAGCAGGCACCCAGGTTTTTTTCCTTTACCTTTTTCCCTTCCCCTCCCTTTCCCACCTTGTGTGGTTGTTTTTGTTTTTCTCTTTCAGGCTCTCAGGCACCAGAAAAAGTTGGATGGGAACTTTTAATCGAACCTAACCCTCTTCCTGACCAAGTGGTAGCCTTATCAGGGTTCTGTTCTACAGCCTACAATAAAAATCCTAGAAGTTGGGCGAGGTGTTCCTGTACCTACTGGAGATGCCCCCCTACAAGTATGAAGATATAAAAATTCTGATAGGATATTTCGCATTAGAATATGAAATTAATATATTACCCTTTAGAAATATTGAAATTATGATCATGTTTTGTAAAAATATGTTACTGTTTTTCAAAGTTTTATGTAAGAGAGTGTCCCCAGTCCCCCACTTCCCCTCGCCACCTATGGCACACAGGGAACAGGAAAGAAAGACAGGGACTACCTCCCACATTCACCATCATTTGTTCCCCTTTGTTTAGATATGTATAAATATAGGACTTTCTAAATAAAGATTCAGTATTAACCAACCAGGGTGCCTGGAGAGGCCTCGTCGGCCGAAAGCGCTCGCGCCCGGTTTTTACTGTTAGTGTATAAGTGATGTGTGTGTGTTAATACCCTGAAACAAACAAGAAAATAATAGACAGCCAAGAAGTGACTAGAAAAATACTTTATAAACAGTGCAGTATACAAATTTCTTAGTGAAGTGTTTGTGAAAATAAGCAAAGTGGAACTACTTCGAGAAGAACTTCTACACCCACAAGAAAAGCACAAGGAGACAGGTTAGAGCTAAGTTATCCTCCCAAAAAGAGATACTTAGCACCAGTTGTGTTTTTCCGTTTTAGTTTCTTACTCAGTCCATAGTTTTCATCAAAGTTTTTAGATATATTGAGTTTTTTCTCATACATTTTTCGTAGACCTTTGCACAAGTTTATAGTATTTTTTAGTCTTTAGACGGAGTTTTGAGTGTGTAGGTGTTTCAAAACATAAGAAATATATACATTGTTATTACCACTAATATATATATATTTTTTCAATTTGTGTGTATATGTACATATATATATCTACTATAATATAAGAGATGATAATGATATAAAGTGAAATCAAGGCAATATACAAATAGCATAGCAAATAGATTATACTAAAACAGAAAGAGTTTTAGAAAAATCAAGCCCTCCCTAGAGTGGATTATTAACTAGAGGGAGCAGTGTAAAATACAGTTGTTTCTATGTAGACAGTGATATAAAAAGGAAAATTCGGAATTGTATAGTGTGCTAATAAAAGACAAATATAAGTACTACTAAAATTGAAAGAATAGCTTTACCCCCCCCCCCTTTTTTCCCCTCTCTCCCCCTCAACACCATATGAACCTCTAAAAGGACATCCCTGGTTCCCAACACCCAACCTAACCTTGCCTAGCTTTAGTTCCCCCCCCCCTTCTGCAGGTTCCTTTCGAAGGACTCAGTTCCTATTTTTAGCCGAAAGAACCCAGAGTTTCTCCCCCTAGAAAATTAAACAAATAAAATGGAAACTAGGCAACAGCAAGATGAAAGATAGACAAGAAACGGGAGGTGTAACTATGGGCCCAGGCCCCTCAATAGAGGAAGGAGAGCATAGAAGTGCTCTCCCTACTGAGCAATAGTGTGGAGATAGCAGAATCAAGTAGCTAGGGTACCTATAGGAAATATAGGAAAAATAAGGATAAAGAATCTACTATAAACCCTGATGAGCTCACTGAGGTTGGACCCCCTGATGCATGGGCAAAAGGTAACCCACTAAGTAAGCATCCCCTTTAGCCCCCTTACTCATGAAAGCAGATAAGAAATCGGTTTTCCCGAAGACCCTTCCCAGATAGACTAGAGGAACCTAGAGTAGGCTATCAAATAGAGGAGGGATATCAGAAAACAGATTCCATAAGCTTACCTACCTATACAAGCCAGGAAATCTCGGCATGGGCTTTGGTAGATTTCTGTGATAGATAGTAAGGTAAGGGAAGTTACAGATAGATTTACCAAGTGAGTACATAACTATCCTAGAGCAAGAGGTGATCTACCACCTATGGTGGTTAATTGAAATGGGAATTAATTTGGGGAAATGCACAGGCTAGAAGATGGCAAGGCTTAGTAGCAGCTTATCTGAGGGCAGAGGCTTAGAGACTAGATGGGATATCATAGATATGAAAAATGAGCTTAAGACCAATACCCAGGGTCATAAGGTTATTGCCATGAGGCAGTATAATAGGGCCTTAGAAGTAAAAGAAAATTTGACTCTAGGTCCCCCCAGAGGAAAAATATTTCTCATTTCAAACCAGATCCCCCTCTGAAGTACATGAAAAAAGTCAAAGATGTACTAACAGAAAAAGAAAACAAATGATAAAAGTATGCATGGATAGAGACACATACAAAGAAAAAGAAACCAAGAAACACAAACAGAAGTAGAGTAGAAGAGCTTCACCACGGGAAGATGTCAAGCCCCACCCACAGTGAAACCCTGAAGCATCCAATACCAGTAGGGTTGTGAGGAAGGGACACACCCTACCCACAACCCCCCAGGGAGTAAAAGCAATCTACCATCAAAAACACAAGAGAAGAAGCCCAAAAAAAAAAAAAAAGCCATACAAAGGCCCCCCCCCCCCCCCCAAAAACGGGGGCCCACCAAGAAGAAGAAGAACCCCAGAGGGGAAATAAAGAAGGCCCATTTGATCAAGTTTCCCACCGAGTCAAACAACCTAGACCATGGGGGAGCCTGAAGAAGTTCCGTTCACAACCAGAAGGTCAAGGAGAACAGTCGAACTTGGGAACACTTCCCTTCGATAGAAGAAGTTGACATAACGAAGAGGAATTTATTACAGAAGAAGATAAGGAAGATTCTATGTTGTTCTAGGACCCCATGAAATCTGCATATCCAGGAAAGAAAAACCGAAGTGATGGTGTCATCATAAGAAATAACAGGAAAGCAAAGCCATATAAATGCAGGAAATTGATGCATGCCATCACCTGATGGAAAGGGTAATAGGTGCAATAGGGATGCTAGAAATGTAGTAGCGAAACAGACAGAATATATACAGCCAAAACCCTAGAGATAGGGAAGACTACAAGGAATGAACCAGCCCAGAGGACACAGAGACCAGGGAAGCCCCACAGTCAGACCCAATCACTTGGCAGGGTTTTCAGGACTATGCCACAGAAGAAAGGAAGAAAAAGAAAGAAACCAAGAAAGAAAACAACAAAAGAAAACAAGCCCCAGAAGAGCAAACAGAAACGAGAGAAAATACCCCCCCAGGGAACAACAAACCAGAAGGACAGAGGGAAGTCAGCCAACCACAGAGGAGAAGAAACAGAGCAAGGGAGACAACACAGAGAACAGAGAGGAACACAGGGAACAGCCCTCAGGACTACCATCCACAAGGATACCACAGGGCAGATACCCAGAGACCACCCCTGCATCTCCCCCCAGAACCCTCCGAGATGGCGCCCCCCTCCTTCAGGACCCCCCAGCAGAGAAGGCCCTGGATACCCAGGCAACAGAGGTCTCAACACACCTGGCAACAGAGGTCTCAGAACGCCTGGCAACAGCAGGACCACCCTCCACAGAGGAGGCAGTACAACACGAGATACATACCACAAGAGGGAGTACACAGTGGCTGGGCAGACCAGCAAAGAGGAAACTCCCAGTGGGAAACAGGAAGAAGAGAAGGAAAAGTGGCAAGAGAAGAGGGCAAGACAGGTGGCATGGAATTGGTGGTAAGTGAGGTTCCCTCAACAGGATTCATTTCTCTGTCTGCATAAAGGCAGGTCTTTTGTTTCCAGGTCCCCAGCGAGAAGAAGTTTTGGGAAGACTTCCAAACCTCATTGGAAGACCTACAAGGGACTAAAACAAAAGATTCACAGCCTTTCCCTACAGCCAGGAATGCACAACAGGGAATACAGAAAACAAAGGAAAAACCCTCAACAACAAAACCCCCCAAAAAAATGAAAACCCTCCCCCCCCAAGAAAAAGCCCGGTTTGAAAAATAAATCAAGTGTGAACGTTTGATGTATATCAAGCATGGGGAAGAAAAACAGACAGAATCTAACGAGTATGGAACAGAAAGCTCTGAAAGAATTGGCAGAAAACCCAGATATTGGTTTTGAAAAAGGCAGATAAGGATGGAGCTTTTTTGGGGTTTTGAAAACAAGCAGCTACATAGAATGGGAGACAAACATTAGAAGACAAGATAAAAAAAAACCATAGAATTAGAAACCCCCGAGGAGGCTCTGGCGAGAGTAGAACTGAAAGTAAGCTACTAAACCCGATTTTTTACTCTAGACAGGCCAGGTAAAGAGAAGGAAGAGACGGAGTTTTTTCAGCAAGGTCAAGAGACGCCCTCCTTTAACACAGACCCGCATCCCACATGTATAAAATTTCCCCCCAAAACGCACAAGGCTATAGACCCAAGCACAGGTTTTAATGGCCAGGGAGCCCGTGCTGAGTGGATGCAGTTTTTCCCCAAACCCGACCCCGTGGATCGCCTCCCTCAAACCTATCCCTTTCCCCCCTTCTAGATTTGCTTCAGAGATTACATGGGCACAACTTCTTTCCTCCAAAAAGGAAGGTTCAAGGGGGAACCAGAAGGAGCTATCCTGTTTTCTTTGAAAATAGCTCATAAAACCCTTCTATTCCCCGGAAGAAGCAGCATAGGGTGGGGAAACTTTAAAGAAAAAACTTTGCATATGTGGAAAAAGAGACGTGGACAGACTTCAACATGGCAGCCCCCCCACCAACCTTCAAAGAAGGGAAGACCCCTGTCTGATGGCACCCTGTGGAATTTAACAAACCGTCTACAGACAGGGAAAAAAGGGAAAGCCTTGGGGCCTCGACGGTCAGTTTTGGGGGGAGAGATTTTCGTTTATCCAATTGAAATAAAAAAAAAATGCCTAAAAAAACCAAGATATTTTAGTATTGATGATTTTCGGTATCTTTCTAGGGACAGAAGGGGGAACTCAGTACATAAGGAAATTTATAAGATACATCCTGACCTACAGTTCACATTTGGGAAAACAGCCGAGAAAAACTACCCTTTCCAGACACACTGAAACTTGAAAAGAGGAGGCCCACAACTACGTTTTCTCGCCTTTTAAACCCCCGGGAAATTTTAAACAAACCATCACCTAACCTAAAAAAAAAACTCCTTTCTCACTGCCTGCGTTGAGGTAGTGAGCGAAAGGGCAAAGTTAAGTGAGCCTTTTCAGGAATGGGGGGCTTCAAAGCCAGAGATTGACAAAAAATGCTTGAACCAGCCCTTAGAAAAAATTTAAAGCAGTCCCCAGGCAACTACTAAACAGGAAAGGGAGAGATAAAATTTCAAAAATTTTTCCTTTATTTTAAATTCCCCCTTGGCGGCCCAGTAAAGGGCGTTTTTTAAAAGAAAAGGGGTTTTGGGCGAGATAATTCCAGAACACCCTGGGAAAGCCTTCGGACCCCCCGGGCCCATGATGCCTGGAAAAAAGGGAAAGCGATTGCAGAAAGCTGATCAAGCAGATTCCCTTCGCCCCTGACCAATGCAGCCACAATGGA
>NW_028234412.1:40572228-40593909 GCF_977035675.1 Penaeus japonicus
GATCTTCGTTATATTAAAGGGAACAAAAAAAAAAAAAGCATTACGAGAAAAAAGGATAAGAAAAAAAAAATGATCGTGGAAATAAAAAAAAAAAAAAAATGAAAATGCTTAAAATACACGTTAGAAGCATTCTGATTGTCGCGGTCGACAGCGCCGTCCATGCGCAATCGCCCTCGATTACGTTACATAAAGATTGAAATTGAATGCCATGACTTTGCAGGAATGTATCTCTAGCGAGGAAGCAATATTGAAACACCAGTGACCCCTGGCAGCCCCTTTGGCGACATCGAGTGACGTTAGATACGACTCTCGCGCCGCTTCATCATCTCGCTGCTTCCGGGTCGACGTAGCAGCTTGACAAGTGGATGCCTTATCAACCTGGAACGATATCAGGCCATTCCAGCATCCCCTGGCCTGAAAAGATGAATATAAACATTAGTAGCAGTTGCCAGATGCCACCAGAACCATTCGCTGCATTTCTATCTGCTTTTCTACGACGTAAATCGCGTTGTCGCGCCGCATCGTCCTCTTTTAAATGTTTATCAATGTTTTTAGGATGTAAGGAGTTTTCATTTCAAATGCTAGGATATATATTTGTGTTGATGACACTGCAATACGTAATCTTTTGTACACAGAACATTCGAGCTTTTATTGCATAAAGAAGGTCGGGAGGTTGTTTCTTCAGCAGCAGCATCTTTAGACGTTTAATCGGTTTTGCATTTTTACTTATTTTTTTCAGTTTTAAGAGCTTTTACGCCTTTTTAGCGTATTTTATTCCCGACATTCTTTTGTTTACATTCGGGTTTGTTTTTATTTACGTTAATTCTTTTACCTCTGCATTTAAAGAGTCATTTTTATTTTTCACTAATTCCATTTTAAGAACAGTATTTCATTTTTAGTTATTTTACGTGTTTATTTACTTTTACGTAGTATTTTAAAATAACTCGAAAGCTCTGTATATAAGAGCTGCCACGTGGGCTTCCAGCGGAGCCCGCTTCCAGCCTTTGTTCAACACGCTTGTCTTATCAGAAAGCTCTGTTCTCTCTCTTCGAGTACCCTGGCTGATTTTTCCATCTCGTCCAGCAATCAGATAAGTTATTGGTCGTGTACAGTTGTGAAATTCAGGTCGAGAGTGGTGATTATTGCATCAAAATTAACGCCAGGTATAACATAGACAAGGTGCCTTCTTTTTTTTTTTTTTTACTTTATTCGTGACTAAATTCTGCAGAAAACTATATATTGTGGTGTCATCTATGTGACTGCGTCAATTCGCCATATTTCATTTATATTAGTCAAGCTAATAATTCGTTTCTTTTAATTGTTTATAACTGCTTGCCCCTATACGCAGTTATTTTAGTACAATTATTAAGTTAATCTATATTCAGTCAACCCCGATTTCTAAGTTGATTCGTTTCGCTATTTATCTATTTTTATTGTGATAGTTAAGGTCCCTTTTGCTACTGTTTGTATACCATCGGATATTTCTATGTATATATATATCACATCTTGAACGGTGTCTAAGAGTGAACGTCTGTGGAGCAAAGGCCAACAACTATAAAGTTCATTTATTTTTACATGTATGTCAATTATTCTGTTATTTAATGATTACGGTATTTCTGCACATAATAAACGAAATTATCTGTGAAGTGTTTCTGAATCATATGTTTTTAATACCGAGTGAATGATTATTATTTTAAAGTTTGTATATTCATTTTAAATAGTTTTAATTTGTTTCTCATTGTGGATACTTTGGCTGAAGGAGGATACGAAAGACTTTACCTTAAAACTGGAAAAAAAGTATTAATCTGAATATTGTATTTGAAACGAAGAGATCAATTTCAGCTTTCCATCTGAAGAGAATTATACAAATATTTTATCCGAATATAAAGATTAACTTGAATTCTGTATCTGGAAAAGAAAAAAGATATTAACAATAGTATAATAATACAACTCTATCTTGATAATACTGGCAGGTTGAGCATACGTTAAAATAATTATCAAATTAAATCTATTGCACCAGTATATGTGAATGAGCGATGGGTATACTCCTGGCCTATTGATTTATAAATTATTAAAAAGAAACTTGGTCACAGAAGAAACTTATGTACTTAGCTGGAAGCTGGTTTCATTGTTTTTAAAGGTTTGGATTACTACTTACCTGAGAGTTGAAGTCACCTCAGATGATGGACTCTAGGATTACTATTTACCTATGGTTGAAATCTCCAGTTGATTACTCTGAAGACTCGCACATATATTAATAATTAGTACACATCGAGTCGGTTTAAGCACGCAGTCTCTCAACTGTTTACTCACTCACACATTCGTTCAGTTATTCGTTCATACATTCACACATCTCATACACCCACCACGCCCCCTCGGTTCGCACGCTACCAAACCACTTTCATACACGCATATTATACACACATACATCCACGCCCACACTCCTGTTTTTCCCTTACACTCTCTTGCACACGATTCTTACACCCCCACACACACATGACGTTCCCAGACGTATAACTGGGTGGTGGCAGCAAAGGAAGAGTGACGTGCCAAGCGGGCTAATTCTATGCATATACTCATCATCACACATCTCCATATTATACTCATTTGGCATTGAGCCATTGCACTGTCATTAAGTATATCTGCACACTACATTTAGTGGTAGGCAGGACGTCTATTTGGTACTACGCCTATTCGCCACGGGTATAGGGCGTCCCGCACTACTACACTGATAACGAAACGGATTACAGTTAAATGCACTAACTTTCGTTATATTAAAGGAAAAAGCAAGCGAGAAAAAAGGTGCAAGAAAAAAAATGACGATCCTGAAAAAAACCCGAAATGCTTAAAATACACGTAAGAGGCATTCTGATAACGAAATGGATTACAGTTAAATGCGCTGATTTTCGTTATATTAAAGGAAAAAGCAATTCCGAGAAAAAAGGTGTAGGAAAAAAAAATGACGATCCTAAAAAAAAACTAAATGCTTAAAATACACGTTAGACCCATTCTGATAACGAAACGGATTACAGTTAAATGAGCTGATTTTCGTTATATTAAAGGAAAAATAAATTGCGAGAAAAAAGGTGCAGGAAAAAAAATTGACGATCCTGAAAAAAAAACGAAAATGCTTAAAATACACGTTAGGAGCATTCTCATAACGAAACGGATTACAGTTAAATGCACTGACTTTCGTTATATTAAAGGAAAAAGCAATTGCGAGAAAAAAAGCGCAAGAAAAAAAAAATGAAGATCCTGAAAAAAAAACCGAAATGCTTAAATTAAATACACGTTAGAGCCATTCTGATAACGAAACGGATTACAGTTAAATGCACTTATTTTTGTTATATTAAAGAAAAAAGCAATTGCGAGAAAAAAGGTGCAAGAAAAAAAAATAACGATCCTGAAAAAAAAAACCCGAAAATGCTTCAAATACACGTAAGAGGCATTCTGATAACGAAACGGATTACAGTTAAATGCGCTGATTTTCGTTTTATTAAAGGAAAAACCAATTGCCTTTTCCTTTAATATAATGAAAATGAGCGTATCTAACTGCAATCCGTTTCATTATCAGAATGACTCTTACGTGTATTTTAGGCATTTTTGGCTTTTTTCAGGATCGTGCATTATTTTGCACCTTTTTTCTCACAATTGCATTTTCCTTTAATATAACGAAAATCAGTGCATTTTACTGTAATCCGTTTCGTTATCAGAATGGCTCTAACGTGTATTTTAGGCATTTTTGGCGTTTTTTTAGGATCGTTTTTTTTTTATTGCACCTTTTTTCTCGATATTGCTTTTTTCATTAATATAACGAAAATCAGGGCATTTAACTGTAATCCGTTTCATTATCAGAATGGGGCTAACGTGTATTTTAGGCATTTTTGGCTTTTTCCAGGATCGTACATTTTTTATTTTGCACTTTTTTTCTCGCAATTGCTTTTACCTTTGATATAACGAAAATCAGCGCATTTAACTCTAATCCTTTTAATTATCAGAATGGCTCTAACGTGCATTTTAGGCGTTTTTGGCTTTTTTCAGGATCAAGCATTTTTTTTTTTTTTTTGCCCCTTTTTTCTCGATATTGCTTTTTCTTTTGAAACGTTAGAGCCATACTGATAACGAAACGGAATAAAGTTAAATGCGCTGATTTTCGTTATATGAAAAGAAAAAGCAATTGCGAGAAAAAAGGGTGGAAGAAAAAAAAATGACGATCCTAAAAAAAAACGAAAATGCTTAAAATACACGTTAGAGGCATTCTGATAACATAACGGATTACAGTTAAATTCGCTGATTTTCGTTATATTAAAGGAAAAAGCAATTGCGAGAAAAAATGTGCAAGGAAAAAAACATGACGATCCTCAAAAAAAAACGAAAATGCTTAAAATACACGTTAGAGCCATTCTGATAACGAAACTGATTACAGTTAAATGCGCTGATTTTCGTTATATTAAAGGAAAAAGCAATTGCGAGAAAATAGGTACAAGATCAAAGAAATGACGATCCTGAAAAAAACCGAAAATGCTTAAAATACACGTTAGAGGCATTTTGATAACGAAACGGATTACAGTTAAATGCACTGATTTTCGTTATATTAAAGGAAAAAGCAATTGCGAGAAAAGAAGTGCAAGAAAAAAATGCTTAATATACACGTTAGAGCCATTCTGATAACGAAACAGATTACAGTTAAATGCACTGATTTTTGTTATATTAAAGGAAAAAGCAATTTCGAGAAAAAAGGTGCAAGAAAATAATAAATGACGATCCTGAAAAAAAACCTGCAAATGCTTAAAATACACATTAGAGCCATTCTGATAACAAAACGGATTACAGTTAAATGCACTGATTTTTGTTATATTAAAGGAAAAATCAATTGCGAGAAAAAAGGTGCAAGAGAAAAAAATGACGATCCTGAAAAAAAAACGAAAATGCTTATAATACAGGTTATAGACATTATGATAACGAAACGGATTACAGTTAAATGCACTGATTTTTGTTATATTAAAGGAAAAAGGAATTGCGAGAAAAAAGGTGCAAGAAAAAAAAAGACGATCCTGAAAAAAAACCCTGAAAATCCTTAAAATACACGTTACAGCCATTCTGATAACGAAACGGATTATAGTTAAATGCGCTGATTTTTATTATATTAAAGTAAAAAGCAATTGCGAGAAAAAAGGTTCAAGAAAAAAAAATGACGATCTTGAAAAAAGACCGAAAAGGCTTAAAATACACGTTAGAGGTATTCTGATAACGAAATGGATTACAGTTCAATGTGCTGATTTTCGTTATATTGAAAGAAAAAACAATTGCAAGAAAAAAGGTGCAACAAAAAAAATGACGATCATGAAAAAAAAAACGAAAATGCTTAAAATACACGTTTGAGCTATTCTGATAACGAAACGGATTACACTTTTGTTATATTAAAGGAAAAAGAAATTGCGAGAAAAAAGGTGCAAGAAAAAAAAATGACGATCCTGAAAAAAAACCTAAAATGCTTAAAATACACGTTACAGGCAATCTGATAACGAAATAGATTACAGTTAAATGCGCTGATTTTCGTTATATTAAAGGAAAAAGCAAATGCGAGAAAAAAAGGTGTAAAAAAATAAATGACGATCATGAAAAAAAAACGAAAATGCTTAAAATACACGTTAGAGGCATTCTGATAACGAAACGGATTACAGTTAAATGCGCTGATTTTCGTTATATTAAAGGAAAAAGCAATTGCAAGAAAAAAGGTTAAAGAAAAGAAAATGACGATCCTGAAAAAAACGAAAATGCTTAAAATAAACGTTAGAGGCATTCTGACAACGAAACGGATTACAGTTAAATGCGCTTATTTTCGTTATATTAAAGAAAAAAGCAATTGCGAGAAAAAAGGTGAAAGAAAAAAAATGACGATCCTGAAAAAAAAAACGAAAATGCTTAAAATACACGTTAGAGCCATTCTGATAACGAAACGGATTAATGTTAAATCCACTGATTTTTGTTATATTAAAGGAAAAAGCAATTGCAAGAAAAAATGTGTAAGAAAAAAAAATGACGATCCTGAAAAAAAACGAAAATGCTTAAAATACACGTTAGAGGCATTCTGATAACGAAACGAATTACACTTAAATTAGCTGATTTTCGTTATATTAAAGGAAAAAGTAATTGTGAGAAAAAAGTTGCAAGAAAATAAAATGACGATCCTGAAAAAAAAAACGAAAATGCTTAAAATACACGTTAAAGCCATTTTGATAACGAAACGGATTAATATTAAATGCAATTATTTTTGTTATATTAAAGGAAAAAGTAATTACGAGAAAAAAGGTGCAAAAAAAAAAAGACGATCCTGAAAAAAAATGAAAATGCTTAAAATACACGTTAGAGACATTCTGATAACGAAATGGATTACAGTTATATGCACTATTTTTGTTATATTAAAGGAAAAAGCAATTGCAAGAAAAAAAGTGCAAGAAAACAAAAAGACGATCCTGAAAAAAACGAAAATGCTTAAAATATACGTTAGTGGCATTCTGATAAGAAAACGGATGAAAGTTAAATACGCTGATTTTCGTTATATTAAAGAAAAAAGCAATTGCGAGAAAAAAGGTGGAAGAAAAAAAAACGATCATGAAAAAAAAGGAAAATGCTTAAAATACAGGCTAGAGGCATTCTGATAATAAAACGGATTACAGTTAAATACACTTATTTTTGTTATATTAAAGTAAAAACCAATTGCGAGAAAAAAGGTGAGAAAAAAAAATGACGATCCTAAAAAAAAACTAAATGCACGTTAGACCCATTCTGATAACGAAACGGATTACAGTTAAATGAGCTGATTTTCGTTATATTAAAGGAAAAATAAATTGCGAGAAAAAAGGTGCAGGAAAAAAATTGACGATCCTGAAAAAAAAAACGAAAATGCTTAAAATACACGTTAGAGGCCTTCTGATAACGAAACGGATTACAGTTAAATGTGCTGATTTTCGTTATATTAAAGGAAAAAGCAATTGCGAGAAAAAAAATTGCAAAAAAAAAGACGATCCTGAAAAAAAACGAAAATACTTAAAATACACGTTAGAGCCATTCTGATAACGAAACGGATTACAGTTAAATGCAGAGATTTTTGTTATATTAAAGAAAAAAAACAATTGCGAGAAAAAAGGTGTAAGAAAAAAAAATGACGATCCTGAAAAAACACCGAAAATGCTTAAAATACACGTTAAAGGCATTCTGATAAAGAAACAGATTACAGTTAAATGCACTGGATTTTGTTATATTAAAGGAAAAAGCAATTACGATAAAAAAGGTGCATAAAAAAAAAAAAAATGACGATCCTGGAAAAAAAAACAAAAATGATTAAAATACACGTTAGAGGCATTCTGATAACGAAAAGGATTACAGTTAAATGAGCTGATTTTCGTTATATTAAAGGAAAAAGATATTGCGAGAAAAAAGGTGCGAGAAAAAGAAATGACAATCCTGAAAAAAAACGAAAATGATTAAAATACACGTTAGAGCCATTCTGATAACGAAACGGATTACAGATAAAAGCACTGATTTTTGTCATATTAAAGGAAAAAGCAATAGCGAGAAAAAAGGTGGAAGAAAAAAAAATGAAGATCCTGAAAAAAAAAATCCTTAAAATACACGTTAGAGGCATTCTGATAAAGAAACGGATTACAGTTAAATGCATTGATTTTTTTTTATATTAAAGGAAAAAGCAATTGCGAGAAAAAAGGTGCAAGAAAAAAAAAACGTTAGAGGCATTCTGATAACGAAACGGATTATAGTTAAATGGGCTGATTTTTGTTATATTAAAGGAAAAAGCAATTGCAAGAAAAAAGGTGCAAGAAAATAAATGACGATCCTGAAAATAACCCGAAAAAGCTTAAAATACACGTTAGAGGCATTCTTATAACGAAACAGATTACAGTTAAATGCGTTGATTTTCGTTATATAAAAGGAAAAAGCAATTGAGAGAAAAAGGTGCAAGTCAAAAAAATTACAATCCTAAAAAAAAAAAACGAAAATGCTTAAAATACAAGTTAGAGCCATTCTGATAACGAAACGGATTACAGTTAAATGCGCTGATTTTTGTTATATTAAAGGAAAAAGCAATTGAGAGAAAAAAGGTGCAAGGAAAAAAATTACCATCCTGAAAAAAAACCCGAAAATGCTTAAAATGCACGTTAGAGCCATTCTGATAACGAAACAGATTACAGTTAAATGCACTGATTTTTGTTATATTAAAGGAAAAAGCAATTGCGAGAAAAAAGGTGCAAGAAATAAATGACGATCCTGAAAAAAACCGAAAATCCTTAAAATACACTTTAGAGGCATTCTGATAAGGAAACGGATTACAGTTAAATGCGCTGATTTTCGTTATATTAAAGGAAAAAGCAATTGCGAGAAAGAAGATGCAAGAAAAAAAAAACTGAAGATTCTGAAAAAAATAACGAAAATGCTTAAAATACACGTTAGAGCCTTTCTGATAACGAAACAGATTACAGTTAAATGCACTGATTTTCGTTATATTAAAAGAAAAAAAAAATGCGAGAAAAAAGGTGCAAGAAAAAAAAAAGATCCCGAAAACAACCAGAAAATGCTTAAAATACACGTTAGAGGCATTCTGATAACGAAACGGATTACAGTTCCATGTGCTGATTTTTTTTTATATTAAAGAAAAAAGCAATTGCAAGAGAAAAGGTGCAAGAAAAAAAAATTACAATCTTGAAAAAAAAATCGAAAATGCTTCAAATACACGTTAGAGGCATTCTGATAACGAAACGGATTACAGTTAAATGCACTGATTTTTGTTGTATTAAAGGAAAAAGATATTGCGAGAAAAAAAGTGCAAGAAAAGAAATGACGATCCTGAAAAAAAACGAAAATCCTTAAAATACACGTTGGAGGCATTCTGATAACGAAACGGATTACAGTTAAATGGGCTGATTTTCGTTATATTAAAGGAAAAAGCAATTGCGAGAAAAAAGTGCAAGAAAAAAAATGGCAATCCTGAAAAAAACCGAAAATGCTTAAAATACACGTTAGAGGCATTCTGATAACGAAACGGATTAAAGTTAAATGCGCTGATTTTCGTTATATTAAAGGAAAAAGCAATTGCAAGAAAAAAGGTGCAAGAAAAAAAAAATGACGATCCTGAAAAAAACCCGAAAATGCTTAAAAAACACGTTAGAGCCATTCTGATAACGAAACAGATTACAGTTAAATGCACTGATTTTTATTATATAAAAAGAAAAAGCAATTGCGAGAAGAAAGTGAAGAAAAAAAATGACGATCTTGAAAAAGACCCCGAAAATGATTAAAATACACGTTAGAAGCATTCAGATAACGAAACGGATTTCAGTTAAATGCACTGATTTTCGTTATTTTAAAGGAAAAAGCAATTGCGAGAAAAAAAGGTGCAAGAAAACAAAATGACGATCCTGAAATAAACGAAAATCCTTAAAAAACACGTTAGAGCCATTCTGATAACGAAATGGATTACAGTTAAATACACTGATTTTTGTTCTATTTGTAGTAGTGCGGGACGCCCTATACCCGTGGCGAATAGGCGTAGTGCCGTTGAATACCAAATAGACGTCCTGCCTACCACTAAATGTAGTGTGCAGATATACTTAATGACAGTGCAATGGCTCAATGCCAAATGAGTATAATATGGAGATGTGTGATGATGAGTATATGCATAGAATTAGCCCGCTTGGCACGTCACTCTTCCTTTGCTGCCACCACCCAGTTATACGTCTGGGAACGGCATGTGTGTGTGGGGGTGTAAGAATCGTGTGCAAGAGAGTGTAAGGGAAAACAGGAGTGTGGGCGTGGATGTATGTGTGTATAATATGCGTGTATGAAAGTGGTTTGGTAGCGTGTGAACCGAGGGTGTATGAGATGTGTGAATGTATGAACGAATAACTGAACGAATGTGTGAGTGAGTAAACAGTTGAGAGACTGCGTGCTTAAACCGACTCGATGTGTACTAATTATTAATATATGTGCGAGTCTTCAGAGTAATCAACATGTAGCTGGAGATTTCAACCATAGGTAAATAGTAATCCTAGAGTCCATCATCTGAGGCGACTTCAACTCTCAGGTAAGTAGTAATCCAAACCTTTAAAAACAATGAAACCAGCTTCCAGCTAAGTACATAAGTTTCTTCTGTGACCAAGTTTCTTTTTAATAATTTATAAATCAATAGGCCAGGAGTATACCCATCGCTCATTCACATATACTGGTGCAATAGATTTAATTTGATAATTATTTTAACGTATGCTCAACCTGCCAGTATTATTAAGATAGAGTTGTATTATTATACTATTGTTAATATCTTTTTTCTTTTCCAGATACAGAATTCAAGTTAATCTTTATATTCGGATAAAATATTTGAATAATTCTCTTCAGATGGAAAGCTGAAATTGATCTCTTCGTTTCAAATACAATATTCAGATTAATACTTTTTTTTCCAGTTTTAAGGTAAAGTATTTCGTATCCTCCTTCAGCCAAAGTATCCACAATGAGAAACAAATTAAAATGATTTAAAATGAATATACAAACTTTAAAATAATAATCATTCACTCGGTATTTAAAACATATGATTCAGAAACACTTCACAGGTAATTTCGTTTATTATGTGCAGAAATACCGTAATCATTAAATAACAGAATAATTGACATACATGTAAAAATAAATGAACTTTATAGTTGTTGGCCTTTGCTCCACAGACGTTCACTCTTAGACACCGTTCAAGATGTGACATATATATACATAGAAATATCCGATGGTATACAAACAGTAGCAAAAGAGACCTTAACTAACACAATAAAAATAGATAGATAGCGAAACGAATCAACTTAGAAATCGGGGTTGATGTCGCCCCAATAAAATTAATCTAAAATGGATGTGGAGGCGGAAATACCGGAATGATACTAGGCAATATCCTAAAGACTGAATATAGATTAACTTAATAATTGTACTAAAATAACTGCGTACAGGGGCAAGCAGTTATAAACAATTAAAAGAAACGAATTATTAGCTTGACTAATATAAATGAAATATGGCGAATTGACGCAGTCACATAGATGACACCACAATATATAGTTTTCTGCAGAATTTAGTCACGAATAAAGTAAAAAAAAGGCACTTTGTCTATGTTATACCTGGCGTTAATTTTGATGCAATAATCACCACTCTCGACCTGAATTTCACAACTGTACACGACCAATAACTTATCTGGTTGCTGGACGAGATGGAAAAATCAGCCAGGGTACTCGAAGAGAGAGAACAGAGCTTTCTGACAAGACAAGCGTGTTGAACAAAGGCTGGAAGCGGGCTCCGCTGGAAGCCCACGTGGCAGCTCTTATATACAGAGCTTTCGAGTTATCTTAAAATACTACGTAAAGGTAAATAAACACGTAAAATAACTAAAAATGAAATACTGTTCTTAAAATGGAATTAGTGAAAAATAAAAATGACTCTTAAAACGCAGAGGTAAAAGAATTAACGAAAATAAAAACAAACCCGAATGTAAACAAAAGAATGTCGGGAATAAAATACGCTAAAAAGGCGTAAAAGCTCTTAAAACTGAAAAAATAAGTAAAAATGCAAAACCGATTAAACGTCTAAAGATGCTGCTGCTTAAGAAACAACCTCCCGACCTTCTTTATGCAATAAAAGCTCGAATGTTCTGTGTACAAAAGATTACGTATTGCAGTGTCATCAACACAAATATATATCCTAGCATTTGAAATGAAAACTCCTTACATCCTAAAAACATTGATAAACATTTAAAAGATGACGATGCGGCGCGACAACGCGATTTACGTCGTAGAAGAGCAGATAGAAGTGCAGCGAATGATTCTGGTGGCATCTGGCAACTGCAACTAATGTTTATATTCATCTTTTCAGGCCAGGGGATGTTGGAATGGCCTGATATCGTTCCAGGTTGATAAGGCATCCACTTGTCATGCTGCTACGTCGACCCGGAAGCAGCGAGATGATGAAGCGGCGCCAGAGTCGTATCTAACAGCACTCGATGTCGCCAAAGGGGTTGCCAGGGTCACTGGTGTTTCAATATTGCTTCCTCGCTCAAGATACGTTCCTGCAAAGTCATGGCGTTCAATTTCAATCTTAATTGAGGCAGGGCGCACCTTTATGTAACGTAATCGAGGGCGATTGCGCATGGACGGCGCCGTCGACCGCGACAACTCCTCCACCACGGCGTCGGGTAAATGAAGGGTAAGCTGGTGAAAGGAATAGCAGGTGAGGAACGCCAGCCTGGTTCCAATTTTGCTGCTTGACTAGAGTCTCGGCCTATGCCCTGCGAGAAGGAGTACAGTATGAATATTAGGGTTTACAAGATGGTCATATGCATAATTAACGTGGTATAACAAAACAAACAGTGCCACGACCCAAAGAGAAAGGCAACGCCGAAAAATCAACCCCAAAAATAATCATAAAATAAACAGAACACCAAAGGCCTCGAGACTCGCTCGTACCTTTTGCTAGGGTTGCAAATTTACTCCTGCCGTACCTGGATCCTCGTCACTACCTGGATCTGATGCGAAGATATCGTCATCTCGGGCGTATGGGTCATCGGGCATAAATTGAACCTCAGCACGTGCAATAAAGGCGCGAAGTCGATTAGCGTGCATCTTCATATCTCGAGTCCGGTCATCTGGGTGTTGGATGACGTAGGATGCCGGTCCTATCTTCTTTAGAACTCTCACGGGACCGATCCATCTAGGCGCGAGAGCAAGATTCCCACCATAGTTTGGTGTGCCACGTAGTAATACCAGATCACCTTCCTTAAACTCATGCTTACGGCGAGCTCGACGATTGTAGTCAGCAGCCCATCTTTCCCTTGCCTGTCTCGTCGCTGAGAGGGCTGTATTACGTGCCGTCTCCAAGTTCTGACGAAAAACTGGGGCCACATCCTCGTCCACTTCTTGCAAATTCGTACCAACGACTGGAAAGAAGAGATCTCGACCGGTAAGAAGGTATAACGGAGTATCACCTACACTGCGATGCACTGAAGTGTTAAGTGCAAACCGGACGTACGGCAGCAGATCATCCCAATCCTCTGGATGGTCCATATGAAGTGTAGCGAGAGCATCTTTCACCACTCGGTTGACTCTCTCTACCATACCATTAGCCTGGGGGTGGTATGCTGTAGAATACATCGTTCTAGTCTTCATAATTTCACACACCCTCTGAAATAACGTATTTTTAAATTCTCGGCCGTTATCTGATAAGAGTACTTTGGGCGGCCCGAATAAAGTGATAAAATTGTTTATAAAAGCATCAGCTACAACCTCTGCACCCTTAGAAACTAGCGGAATCAATTGAACAAATCTGGTGAAATGGTCCACTATGACCAGCACAAATCTATTACCTTTATCCGAACTACCCAGATCCAACAAATCGGCAGAAACACGTTCCAAGGGAGCACTTACATCAGGCATATGCTGAAGCATAGCACGGCTAGCTAAACCCTTTCGTTGTTGACATGCTGCACAAGACAGTACGTATCGTCTAGTCTCAGCTAACATTCCAGGAAAATAGTATCGATCTCGTAGACGACAGTAAGTACGAAAGATACCTGGGTGTGCAGCTGTTGGATCATTATGAGCATACTCTAGGGCGTGTTCTCTTAGACTCCTAGGTATCACTAACTGACAAATCAGACGCTCTGGAAGCGTTCTAAGATGATACAAAACATCGTCCCTCAACTCAAATTCATCCAGAGGCAACGGAAGTCGTCTCCTGGGGAGCCTCTCTTCAGATAGGTACCCTATCAATTCACTCCACAAGGGGTCCCTGCGCTGTTCTGCCGCCACTCTCTGAGGATCCAAAAGTGGATTAGATTCCTGATTAATGGGATTAACATTCCTACTTAAGAGATCTGGGACATTATGAGCACGCCCCGGTTTGTAACTAAGGACATAATCATAACACGAGAGCTCGTGACTCCAACGAGTCATCCGCGCAGATGCTGTGGGCTGCTTAAACACAGATACCAAAGGCCTATGATCAGTGAATATCAAGAACTTGCGACCATAAACATATGGGTGGAAATGACGTACCGCCTCCACCACGGCAAGAGCCTCTAAATCAACTGTGGCGTAATTCCTTTCTGCATCACGGAGCTTTCTCGAAAAATAAGCTACAGCATGAGGGGTGTCGTCATCCGCTTTCTGGATTAGACATGCACCAATTGCGACTCCAGAGGCATCTGTATGGACTTCAAAACTACGGGAAAAGTCAGGCTTCCTCAAGCAAGGAGCCGATGTCAACGCTTTCTTTAAAGTCTCAAACGATTCCTGTTCACTTTCCTTCCAACGAAATTTAACATCTTTACGAAGTAGGTGGGTGAGGGGAGCTGCTACTTGAGCATATTGTGGAATATGCTTCCTAAAAAATCCTGTAGCACCCAAAAACTGCCTAACCTGACGAGGGTTCTAGGAAGTGACATTTTTGATATCGCTCTGACTTTCTCCGGGTCTGGAAGAATACCCTTGGGTGTTACCAAGTGACCCAAGAAGATAAAGGTGTCGACTGCAAAACGACACTTAGCCACATTCAGTCTGAATCCCGCCTGTGACAAAAGGTCCAATACCTCACTTAGGTGTTCAAGGTGCTCCTCGAATGAATTAGAATAAATCACTACGTCATCAAGGTATGCCAAAGCATGCTTACCTAATATTGGATTCAAGACGGCGGAAATGGCACGCTGGAAAGTGGACGGAGCCGTAGTAAGCCCAAATGGCATGCGCTTAAATTGAAACAAGCGAGCTCCGTCGCTGAATGCCGTCTTCGGACGGTCCTCGGGCGCGACTTCTATGGTCCAATATGCCGATTTAGCATCCAGCAAGGTATACCACTGGGTTCCCGCGAGTTCATCTATCGCCTGATCCATCCTGGGAATAGGGTAAGTATCATTAGTAGTGATTTTATTCAGATGTCGATAATCAACACAGAATCTGGTTGAACCATCTTTCTTACGAACTAAAACAACGGGTGAAAGCCAAGGAGAGGAAGAATGCTCAATAATGCCGTCTTTTAACATTTGGTCGCACTCTGACCGTATGTGAGCTCGAGTGCTTTCAGGCAATCTCCACTGCTTAGTTCTAATGGGAACATCTGTGGTAGTATGTATATGATGCTGTAGATGAGGTAAGACTCCCATCGGAGCGTCAGCATCAAAAAGTGCAGAGTATTTCTCCAATAAGTGCAAGATCTCACCTCGTCCAATGGACGAAAGATGGTCTAATTCAGCTCGTGGAATCTCCATCATTGGGTCACCATCCTTACCAATAGTAGACACTTCAAACGAGCACTGTGGGAAAACGTCAAAGTCATTTGAAGAATAGCCAAAATCACCTAAGCCAAAAGAGTAATCAAAATCATCTTCAAAATCAGTAAAGTCAACATTGGGAGGATTGCTTACCTCCTGCACCACGCACTCAGGGTGAATCTGTTTGGTACCTAAATTGTCATTTCGATCTATCGAGGGGTGCGCACGGGTATGAGGGGTGAAAACTTCTGTTACCGGAGACAAATTGGCCAACCTGAAACCTTGCTCAAGAACAACTGGCGTCCCATGATCATTGACCACCCAGACATGGCAACGTCCATCAGCTATGTGCACAACACTGTGTGGAATTAATACCTGCGCTGTCCTCCCCACGATTTCTGCCAGAGCTACGGAAGCATCTGTGACATCGCAAGGGATGAAACGACCGGCCTTCGAAGGGCATATGATCGTATGAGCGCATTCTGCTGCCAAGGCCTCGGATGCGGCGTCACTTCGACGGCACGTAATAGGCAGGCGGTGGCGAGGCAGGGATATCAGGCCTAGGGAAGCAGTGTCGGTGTAGTAAACCGGTAGCTTAACCCTGTTAAAGAGAACATAGCTGTGAGCAGGTGATTGATTAAAAATGAGCTGAAAATTGAACCGGCGGATAAAGTCTATACCAATTAACATGTCTCCCGGGAAGTTAACATCATCATCCACAACATAAACCTGGTGACGGCACCTTACCCGATCTGAGATTTGGAAAGTTAGCATCGTTACCTCCCTTGTTTGAAAAATGGTACCTGCAGCACCTCGCAGCGGTCTCTCTGACGGTTGCGAGCTGAAATTAGGAAATTGTTTTAGAAAAGACTTTCTGATTAGAGTGACTTCACTACCACTATCAATGAAACATACCGTTTTGGTTTTATTAACTTGAAGCTCCACCAAAGGTCGTCCAGTTTTGACCTTATCTGAGATGGGAGCAGAGTCACTTACTGGCTTAGGATCTCTGTGGGTGATCGGTTGTGTTCGCACCGATGTTTGAGCGGTTGTTGACTTGCTGCGGCACTCGATCGCCTCGAAAAAAACAATTTGAAGCTAAATGACCTTGTCTGTTGCATCTTATGCAACGTACAGTAGCTCGTTGGGCTGCCCGACAATTACGAGTATCATGAGTGTCGATCCTATGAAAATTACAATACTGAGAAGGAGATACAGCTTGTTGCTTAGGGGTAGGTAAAATTCTATTACCCTGAAAATGAAAAGCTCTCTCCCTGGCAACCGAAGTAGTTTTCTCCCTTGAAGAGGAAGAAGGACGAGCACCTGCCATATCAAAGGTGACAGGGGGTTGCTCAACTTTTCCAGCATTGCATCGAAAATGCCAGAGTTTTTGGGCTGCTTCTACTAGTGTATACAAGGGCTTGTCTTCCGTGAGTATAAGCTTTTCACGGAGCCATGTGGTAAACCTTCGAGAAATGTACGCCTCATTAGAACATCTGGGGGGCCTAATTCTGAGGAATAATCCCTAATCCCTTGGCATACAACCGTTTCAATGGACAAGAAGAAATCTCGGGGAGTCAGAGCACCAAGAGTATAACTATTTAAATGCTTAAGGAAATCTGTTGAGGAACACGTTCCACGCAACCTTAGCCTTAAAGCTTCTTTGAATTCTACCCAGGAAGAAATGTTATCAAAGATGGCTGAATTAACAATAGCATCCGCTGCCCCACGACAACTAGTGCGTGCCGCTCGAATCAACACAGTATCTGGTGCATATGGATGAGCATTTTCTACATGACGCAACCAGGTTTCTAATTCTTGGTTTCTACGGAGTGGTTGCGAGGCTGGAATCTCGGCTTTAAAATGAGGAATTGGCTCACGAATGGTTACAAGCTCTGACCTTGATAAAGCATCAGATGGATTAGAGGCAGGACGAATATTGTGATCTGAACTTGTGCTAGCACCTACATTAATTAGCCTAGACAAAGTCGTACACTGCTCTTGGACAGCGAGAAATTGCGTCTGGAGGGCCTCGTACTTCTGTGACAATTCCTCATACATGTGTAACCCAATAGTACCCCTTTGTTCTCCATCTATCAAAGTACTATTCCCTGTAAGCGGTTCAGTCGGATTGCTACCTGACGAATCCAAATGTTCATCTGTGTCTGTTTGCCTGTTCCTGGTCCGCTTACCCATTTTCAAGTTATGAATATGAATTTAAAGATTCGCGATCGGTTTTAGCTACAACTACTGACAACACACGTCTCTCGACCCTAATTAATTGAATGAATTAGGAGGTAACCACTAGATCGCATCCCACCGCTGGACACCAAATAAACAGGTGTAGTAGTGCGGGACGCCCTATACCCGTGGCGAATAGGCGTAGTGCCGTTGAATACCAAATAGACGTCCTGCCTACCACTAAATGTAGTGTGCAGATATACTTAATGACAGTGCAATGGCTCAATGCCAAATGAGTATAATATGGAGATGTGTGATGATGAGTATATGCATAGAATTAGCCCGCTTGGCACGTCACTCTTCCTTTGCTGCCACCACCCAGTTATACGTCTGGGAACGTCATGTGTGTGGGGGGGGTGTAAGAATCGTGTGCAAGAGAGTGTAAGGGAAAAACAGGAGTGTGGGCGTGGGTGTATGTGTGTATAATATGCGTGTATGAAAGTGGTTTGGTAGCGTGCGAACCGAGGGGGCGTGGTGGGTGTATGAGATGTGTGAATGTATGAACGAATAACTGAACGAATGTGTGAGTGAGTAAACAGTTGAGAGACTGCGTGCTTAAACCGACTCGATGTGTACTAATTATTCATATATGTGCGAGTCTTCAGAGTAATCAACTGGAGATTTCAACCATAGGTAAATAGTAATCCTAGAGTCCATCATCTGAGGCGACTTCAACTCTCAGGTAAGTAGTAATCCAAACCTTTAAAAACAATGAAACCAGCTTCCAGCTAAGTACATAAGTTTCTTCTGTGACCAAGTTTCTTTTTAATAATTTATAAATCAATAGGCCAGGAGTATACCCATCGCTCATTCACATATACTGGTGCAATAGATTTAATTTGATAATTATTTTAACGTATGCTCAACCTGCCAGTATTATCAAGATAGAGTTGTATTATTATACTATTGTTAATATCTTTTTTCTTTTCCAGATACAGAATTCAAGTTAATCTTTATATTCGGATAAAATATTTGAATAATTCTCTTCAGATGGAAAGCTGAAATTGATCTCTTCGTTTCAAATACAATATTCAGATTAATACTTTTTTTTCCAGTTTTAAGGTAAAGTATTTCGTATCCTCCTTCAGCCAAAGTATCCACAATGAGAAACAAATTAAAATGATTTAAAATTAATATACAAACTTTAAAATAATAATCATTCACTCGGTATTTAAAACATATGATTCAGAAACACTTCACAGGTAATTTCGTTTATTATGTGCAGAAATACCGTAATCATTAAATAACAGAATAATTCACATACATGTAAAAATAAATGAACTTTATAGTTGTTGGCCTTTGCTCCACAGACGTTCACTCTTAGACACCGTTCAAGATGTGACATATATATACATAGAAATATCCGATGGTATACAAACAGTAGCAAAGGGACCTTAACTAACACAATAAAAATAGATAGATAGCGAAACGAATCAACTTAGAAATCGGGGTTGATGTCGCCCCAATAAAATTAATCTAAAATGGATGTGGAGGCGGAAATACCGGAATGATACTAGGCAATATCCTAAAGACTGAATATAGATTAACTTAATAATTGTACTAAAATAACTGCGTACAGGGGCAAGCAGTTATAAACAATTAAAAGAAACGAATTATTAGCTTGACTAATATAAATGAAATATGGCGAATTGACGCAGTCACATAGATGACACCACAATATATAGTTTTCTGCAGAATTTAGTCACGAATAAAGTAAAAAAAAGGCACTTTGTCTATGTTATACCTGCAGTTAATTTTGATGCAATAATCACCACTCTCGACCTGAATTTCACAACTGTACACGACCAATAACTTATCTGGTTGCTGGACGAGATGGAAAAATCAGCCAGGGTACTCGAAGAGAGAGAACAGAGCTTTCTGACAAGACAAGCGTGTTGAACAAAGGCTGGAAGCGGGCTCCGCTGGAAGCCCACGTGGCAGCTCTTATATACAGAGCTTTCGAGTTATCTTAAAATACTACGTAAAGGTAAATAAACACGTAAAATAACTAAAAATGAAATACTGTTCTTAAAATGGAATTAGTGAAAAATAAAAATGACTCTTAAAACGCAGAGGTAAAAGAATTAACCAAAATAAAAACAAACCCGAATGTAAACAAAAGAATGTCGGGAATAAAATACGCTAAAAAGGCGTAAAAGCTCTTAAAACTGAAAAAAATAAGTAAAAATGCAAAACCGATTAAACGTCTAAAGATGCTGCTGCTTAAGAAACAACCTCCCGACCTTCTTTATGCAATAAAAGCTCGAATGTTCTGTGTACAAAAGATTACGTATTGCAGTGTCATCAACACAAATATATATCCTAGCATTTGAAATGAAAACTCCTTACATCCTAAAAACATTGATAAACATTTAAAAGATGACGATGCGGCGCGACAACGCGATTTACGTCGTAGAAGAGCAGATAGAAGTGCAGCGAATGATTCTGGTGGCATCTGGCAACTGCAACTAATGTTTATATTCATCTTTTCAGGCCAGGGGATGTTGGAATGGCCTGATATCGTTCCAGGTTGATAAGGCATCCACTTGTCATGCTGCTACGTCGACCCGGAAGCAGCGAGATGATGAAGCGGCGCCAGAGTCGTATCTAACAGCACTCGATGTCGCCAAAGGGGTTGCCAGGGGTCACTGGTGTTTCAATATTGCTTCCTCGCTCAAGATACGTTCCTGCAAAGTCATGGCGTTCAATTTCAATCTTAATTGAGGCAGGGCGCACCTTTATGTAACGTAATCGAGGGCGATTGCGCATGGACGGCGCCGTCGACCGCGACACTATTAAAGGAAAAGGCAATTGCGAGAAAAAAGGTGCAAGAAAAAAAAATGACGATCCCGAAAAAAAACGAGAATGCTTAAAATACACGTTAGAGCCATTCTGATAACGAAATGGAATATAGTTAAATGCACTGATTTTCGTTATATTAAAGGAAAAAGATATTGTGAGAAAAAAGGTGCAAGAAAAAAAAATGACGATCCTGAAAACAACTCGAAAATGCTTAAAATACACGTTAGAGGCATTCTGATAACGAAACGGATTACAGTTAAATGCGCTGATTTTCGTTGTATTAAAGGAAAAAGCATTTGCGAGAAAAAAAGTGAGAGAAAAAAAATGACAATCCTGGAAAAAAACGAAAAATCCTTAAAATACACGTTAGAGGCATTCTGATAACGAACCGGATTACAACGGACCGATTTTCGTTATATTAAAAAAAAAGCAATTGCAAGAGAAAAGATGCAAGAAAAAAAAATGACGATCCTGAAAAAAAAAACGAAAATGCTTAAAATACACGTTAGAGGCATTCTGATAACGAAACGGATTAAAGTTAAAAGCGCTGATTTTCGTTATATTAAAGGAAAAAGCAATTGCGAGAAAAAAGGTGCAAGAAAAAAAATGACGATCCTGAAAAAAAAACCCGAAAATGCTTAAAATACACGTTAGAGCCATTCTGTTAACGAAACGGATTACAGTTAAATGCACTGATTTTTATTTTATAAAAAGAAAAAGCAATTGCGAGGAAAAAATGCAAGAAAAAATTACGATCCTGAAAAAGACCCCGAAAATGCTTAAAATACACGTTAGAAGCATTCAGATAACGAAACGGATTACAGTTAAATGCACTGATTTTCGTTATTTTAAAAGAAAAGGCAATTGCGAGAAAAAAAAAGTGCAAGAAAACAAAATGACCATCCTGAAAAAAAGAAAATCCTTTAAAAAGAAGTTAGAGCCATTCTGATAACGAAATGGATTACAGTTAAATGCAATGATTTTTGTTATATTAAAGGAAAAGGTAATTGCGAGAAAAAAGGTGCAAGAAAAAAATGATCCTAAAAAAAAAAAAACGAAAATCCTTAAAATACACGTTAGAGGCATTCTGATAACGAAACGGATTACAGTTAAATGCGCTGATTTTCGTTGTATTAAAGGAAAGAGCATTTGCGAGAAAAAAAGTGAGAGAAAAAAAATGACAATCCTGGAAAAAAACGAAAAATCCTTAAAATACACGTTAGAGGCATTCTGATAACGAACCGGATTACAACGGGCCGATTTTCGTTATATTAAAGGAAAAAGCAATTGCAAGAAAAAAGGTGCAAGAAAAAAAAAAATGACGATCCTGAAAAAAAACA
>NW_028234412.1:40599009-40602409 GCF_977035675.1 Penaeus japonicus
AATAACAGTAGTATTGATGATAGTAATAATGATAATGATAGAAATATTCATGGCACAGATATGACATTCTCTATTTCACAATAATGATTTATGATTCAAGTTACCGGTATAATATTTAATAATGTAATAATGATTTGATTTAATGCAGGATGTTAATTATTGTATGACCTGTTCTGGATATACTGATATTATATATAATGATCCAATGACAATGATAATGATAATGATGATAGAAATACTGATGATGATTATAATGATAATAATGATGAAAATAATGACTAATGATAATAATGATAATGATAATAATGATCGTAATGATAATGATAATGAAAACGATAATTATTATTGCAAAATCGATAACAATACTCGAAATGAATGATAAAAATGATAATATTATAATAAGGGAGATAATTATCAGTAACGCACTATTATTAGAGGATGCATGACCCACCCATAGACAAGGTTTTACTTACTTTAAAAAACGGATTTACAAGTAATGATGATAATGACAATAATATTAATTATAATGATGACAATGATAGTTGTTTGTTGTATGTATTTATAATAATGAGGTACATAAAAGGCACATGGAGGTGATGATAAATAAAATGGTTGTAATTTAAATAATCGTTTTGTGAGATTTTCAATGTAGAATGAAATATTCTACATGGAATAATGTTGTTACCGATGATGATGATCATGTTAATATAATAATGAATACGAAAATAAAAATTATTGGTTTAAAAGTATATAGCCATTAGTAATTATAATGATAATAATGATAAAAGTAGTGATAATAACAACAACAATGATGACAGTTATAATTCTTGATGATAACATTGATAATGATGATAATAACAACGAAAATTATAATAATGATAATGATGATAACAAAAACAATAATATTGAGAATTACTGATCTGCAACAATGATTGGTTACGTAATCCATTGTATATCAATCACCGCTTTAATCGTAAATCTGTGATATTGTTGAGAATGATGATAACAGTGATAACGATTATACGTTTATATGACTAAAATCTACGTAAGATTAGGATGAATGTGATAATAATAAATGATAATGATAATAATTGATATAAATGATAAATAATAATAATAATGATGCAATTTGATAAATAATTAATAATATATGAATAAGTAATGATTTTAATAATGATGATAATGATAATGATTAATAATAAATTGTAAATAAGGATAATGTATTTAAAGATGATGAAGATAAATCTTAAGAATGAATCTATAGAAATAATAATAATGATAATAATATATTATGATATTATGAAAAATTATCAAAACGATATAAATTATGAATGAGCAATAACAATAAATATTAAAAAATAAGTAATAAAATAATGGGAATAATAATATTGAATAAGATTAATATTCATGATAATAATATCCATCATTATCATTTTTACTCTTACTCCTTTAACTATGATAAGGATTAGTGAAATATGTAATGATGATGGTAGTCGGATGTTTAAAAAGTAATTATTGATTAATTGATATAATCCTGATAAATGGTTAATAGTAAAAAGGATAAATAATGTTAACACGTTAATGATAATAACTAATAATAATAAACAATATCATAATATAATATAATAAATAATAATATTAATAATATTAATAATAATAATAATAATTCATATATTTAATAAGACGGTGTTTGAGGTTGTTGTGATAAACTAATGATTAATAATAATAATATAATGATGATGTTGATGAATGATTGATGATTTGGATGACATGATGAATGATGATGATGATATAATAGTAATATATGACATTAATAATAATTTATAATTAATAATAATGTAATAAAAATGATAATCAATAATTAATTATATATATAATTATAATAATTAATTAATAATACTTAACTGAGAATAATGATGATGATATTATTCATGATAAAAATTATAATACTAATAATAAGAATAATATTATATGACAGTGAAATTATATGCATGATAAAACAATAATACTTTTGATGTTGATAATGATAATATAATAATTATAATATTAATAATATGAATAGTTTTAATAACAATTATAAATATAATGATATTGATTATGATTATTAATATTTATAATTTTTTAATATTAATAATAATAATGATAATAATAATAATAATGGTAATAGCATTATTGATAGTATGCTTGACTTGAATATGGATTAAATTTCAGTAAAAGTAGTGTATGAGCTAGAGTTAAAAAGTGATTCTTGTAAACCAAAATATAAAAACGACCTTAATGGCAATAAAATAACGAAATAGAATTTTGAGTAAATGTCAAAAAATATACGGAAAAAAATCTTGCAACTAAACATTTGTCAATAAAATGCTAAGTGATAACTCAGCTTTTTCTTTCTTTTTCCTTTCTTTATATCTTGTCTGTCCGTTTTTCCTTTTTTTTGTTCAGAAGTTGCCTCCGAATGTAAACAGTGTCAGGAATGTATTTTCCAGTTTGGAAAAGGCAAAGGAAAATCTCTCTCTCTCTCTCTCTCTCTCTCTCTCTCTCTCTCTCTCTCTCTCTCTCTCTCTCTCTCTCTCTCTCTCTCTCTCTCTCCCCTCTCTCTCTCTCCCCTCTCTCCCTCTCTCTCTCTCCCTTTTTTCTCCCCTCTCTCCCTCTCTCTCTCTCTCTCTCTCTCTCTCTCTCTCTCTCTCTCTCTCTCTCTCTCTCCTCTCTCTCTCTCTCTCCTCTCTCCCCTCTCTCTCCTCTCTCTCTCTCTCTCTCTCTCTCTCCTCTCTCCCCTCTCTCTCTCTCTCTCTCTCTCTCTCTCTCTCTCTCTCTCTCTCTCCTCTCTCCTCTCTCTCTCTCTCCTTTCTCTCTCTCTCTCTCTCTCTCTCTCTCTCTCTCTCTCTCTCTCTCTCTCTCCCTCCTCTCCTCTCTCTCTCTCTCCCTTCCCTCCTCTCTCTCTCTCTCTTCCCCTCTCCCCCTCTCTCTCTCTCTCTCTTCCCCTCCTCTCTCTCTCTCCTCTCTCCTCTCTCTCTCTCTCTCTCTCCCTCTCTCTCTCTCTCTCTCTCTCTCTCTCTCTCTCTATCTATCTATCTATCTATATATATATATATATATATATATATATATATATATATATATCAATCTCTATCTATCTATCTATGAATCTATCTATCGATGTATCTATCTATCTAACTATCTATCTCTGACACACTCTCTCTCCTCTCTCTCTCTCTCTCTCTCTCTCTCTCTCTCTCTCTCTCTTTATCTCTCTCTCTCTTTCCCTCCCCCTCCCCCCCTCCTCTCTCTCTCTCTCTCTGAGATATAACTTTAAGCCGAAACACCGTCTGTTCAATATCATCCCTGTTGAAACTTGTCTCTCTTTCAGCGTCCCACAGAAACACGTCAGACAGTCTTT
>NW_028234412.1:40602509-40605009 GCF_977035675.1 Penaeus japonicus
TGTGCATATACATATGTATATATATATATATATATTATATATATATATATATATATATATATATGTATATATATATATATATATATATATATATATATATATATATATATTATACATATATATATATATATATGTATATGGTTTATGTGTATATATATATATATATAAATATATATATATAAATATATATATATATATATATTATATATATATATATATATATACGACCGTTGGTTACATCAAGATATATGTAAATATATGTATTAGTAATGATGATTTTTACTACTTTTACCTCCATTAATACTTGCCCTTATTATTATTAATGTTATCATCAGTCATACAGAACATTTGACTAAAAAATAATGTTTTAGTTCCTTTCCCATTCTTATACAGTGAACTTTCAAAAGGCTAAAATAATTGTAAATGTGTCCAGAAATTTGGAGGATCCCCTGGTTATTAGAAAAAAAGAATCATTATAAATGACCAGGTACTTTTGTGTCAACGTAATTATTCTCTCATTAAACATGACAATTTCGCTTTATATTCAGATAAACAGTGCATAAACGTTTCTGTTTGTTGCAGCTAATTACGATTTCACGTGTGAGTACATATTGTCGTGTACAGTTGTATTTGCGTCCGTTGTAATGTATAATACTTCTTTTATACAATTGTATATGAACTATACTAACTTCCTGAACTATTATATGATCGACTGAATCCTTTGAAATTGTGTTATCATTATTTGAAATGCAAAGATTAATCTCCGGACTTTATTTAATGATTGGATTTATCATATACTTTATATTCATCATCGTTATAGGCATTGTTGTTCATATTCGTAATAGCAATATCAATAATAATAATGAGAGTGATTATTATCATCATTACCATTATTAGTATTACTATAGATAATAATAATATCATCATTTGTGGCTAACAACAGATATATATTTTCCTGGAGAGAGATTTGAGAGAAAGTGAGAGAGACAGAGAAACAGATCTAAAAGCGCATAAAAGCGCAAGATTAATAAAATGAAAGTGCAGGCAGCTGGGAATTAAAACCACCTCCATGTTCCAGGCAGTATGACACGCAAGCTCGTGTAGTGACTCGCAGAAACATAAACTCCACAATGACGAAATTTACATGTTGGAATATTACCACTTCCTTTGCGCTCGGCGTTGATATGAAAGTGTGAACTTGGCTTCAGAGAGAAAATGTAACGTTTTACTTTCACGAGAATATGAATGACGTGTGTGTGTGGACTTGACACGTGTATGTAATTGGTATTTAGAATGTTTTAGGGGTGGGTGGGTGAGTACCGATACTAAGTACTTTGCTTGAAGTATCGGTTACCATGATTAACCAGCATATATAAAAAAATATATATATATATATGATAATGATGATGATGATGATGATTAAATACTAATAGATGATTACAACTGTAATAATTTTGATACTATTAATATTTTCCATTATCATAACAAAACTACAACTACCGAAAAGTTTTAGAACTGTTTTTTCTTCAAATGTTTTAGCATATTCCTCGTGTTGCAGCTGTGTGGACTAGTTTCCCCTCAAACGAAACACTTGGCTGTCAGAGTCCTCGTAATTATAATAAAGATATATCAATGCGGCACTTCTATTTTCTTTGTGGCATTGTGTTGCTGTCACAATTGGATCAATGACAGTCACTGAATGATTACTGACGGACGGCAAAGGGGGAAAATATCCCAATTCCTACTGGTACTAAATACGTCTTGTCTGTAGCCATATGACGGCAAGTGGCAGACGGCAGACCAATACTCATCTCTCTCCACACTGATAGTGCATGCAATAAACATGGCATAAGATCTCCCCCCCCCACCCCCTCTTCCCGCCTACACACACACAAACACAGACGAAAATATAATAGGTTCAGTAATTCATGGTCACTTACCATGCGGTATTTCAGTATCATAGTAGATGTCAAACACATTTTGAAATTACTGCCGCAAAAACACACACTGACGTATGGACTTTCCAGACGTAAAAAATATATTTGGTGTGTGGCCTTTTTTTCCTACTTTGTTGTATAATTTCACAGATATTTTGCATATGCTTCTTGAGTACTCACACACACACACACACACACATATATATATATATATATCATCATCATCAGCCTGTATCATTCCACTGCAAGACGTAGGCCTCTCTCAAACTTTTCCAGTCATTTCGGTCTTGTGTCCTCTGATTCCAGTTTGCTCCTGCAAAATTCGCTATTTCATCCTGCCATCTAGTCATTGGTCTTGCCCTTGGTCTTACTGTGTCGTGTATTTCCCATTCTGTTGTTTTCTTTGTCCACCTGTTGTCCTGTCTACGATATATATGTCCAGCTCACTGCCACTTTTTCTTTTTAATGCTCTTGAGTATATCCTCTACCTTTGTTTGTTGCCTGATCCATGTGGCTCTTTTCTTGTCTCTTAAGCTAACTCCTAGCATAAGCTTTTCCATCCC
>NW_028234412.1:40635009-40637509 GCF_977035675.1 Penaeus japonicus
CACACACACACACACACACACACACACACACACATATATATATATATATATATATATAGAGAGAGAGAGAGAGAGAGAGAGAGAGAGAGAGATAGATAGATAGATAGATATATTTATGTATGTATCCAAGGCATTGCTTACAACTACGTTGACAAAGTTGAAATCACATATTACACCCAAAATATTCTTCCCGCAGTGCTTATTTCGAATACAATTGATAATAGATGCAATGAATTCCTTTATTAACATGAACTAAAATGATTTGATAAATTGCAGTTTCAACTTTATTTGTGGTGTTGGTATGATTTTCCATTTAACTGCACACAGGTTTTCAAAGTATGAACGATTTACAAATTAAGATAAATATTGGAGCTCTGTGTTCTTGTAAATAATTCTGTCCAGAGGCCAGTCGTTGGTAACTAGTGCATTTAATAGGAAACTAAAACACTTTAATGATATCACAGGTTTTAGATTCCTATTGAATGTACCATTACAGTGTACCGGTGCATTACAGTGTACAATCTTGTATTACACTTTTTCAATTAGATGTAGGTATATTTTTTCCCGTTTCTTCTTTATGAATGGCTGAACATGTCATACACTTTGTTTAGGATTCCTAATGGATCTTCAGGAGCAATTAAGGCACATTCCAAAATTTTATAGATTTATGAGGAGGTTTTACTACTACGTGTGGCTACCATTATATTTATTTTTTCTCAAGTGGGACTTTGGGAAAAAAAAAAATAATAATATGAACCACATATTAGTAAGTGATGATTCTACTTCGTTTAAAAACTCTCTACTGGTTGCATCAGTTTTCAAATTCATATATCTACCATGGAGTAAGGAGGTCTAGTTCAAATAATATTTTAGTATATTGCTTTGCGACCTAAAGAAAACAACTCTTTTAAGTGATATTAATGTATGTACACATCTACGTTGTTATAACACTTTGAATGACATTAAAAATTATTATGATGTGGAAATAATAATAATACAAACAACAATAACAAATAATAGCAATGGCTATAACCTACAAAGTGACACGAATAGCTTCGTGGAAGATAGAAATGATTAAAAGTGGTATAAAATCAATAAGTAATGATAATAAAAATATACAAACAAATGCAGTTCACCTTTTATTCAGATAAATACATATTTTTTTCAAACATATTTTTTTTTACTTTTTTCATACTCTTCCTTCTCCAATAATTAATTCTTTCTTTCAAGCGTTTCTTTCCATAGTAAACACTCCCAAGGAAATTAGGTCGAAGGCCAAAGAGCGACAAAGAAAACACACAAAAAAAGGAGAAAGAAAGACAAAAAAAAAAAAAAAAAAAAAAAAATGTAGAGAAAAAAAAAAAAAAAAAAAAAACTTGCCATAAAGTTATAAAGGGCTTAAGCCTAAGATTTTTTTTTCATTTCTTTTCAGCTTTTCCCTGGGAGACATTTATGATGGCGCGCAGGAGCATGAGGAGAAACATGTTATTTATTTCATACGAATTTCTTGCAACCTTAATGCAATTAGCTGGAATTCACTTTTGGAGTTTTTATCTGCAAGCTCCTGCATTTCTGGCTCTTACATTTTTGTCGATATCTTTTACTTTATTCTTCTGTAACTCAGGGTAACAGTTTTCCAAATAAGAAATGCATTAAGATAATTGGTGGCAAGGCTTACTATAATGCCGTAGGTCATATGTTCACAACTTACACAGGATATATCCCTTCCCCCTCCCCTCTCTCCTTTTCTTTCTTTCTATCTCTCTCTTTCACTTTGTCTTTCTCCCTTCTCTTTCACTTTGTCTTTCTCTCTCTCTCCCCCCCCCCCCTCTCTCTCTCTCTCTCTCTCTCTCTCTCTCTCTCTCTCTCTCTCTCTCTCTCTCCCTCCCTCTCTTTAACTCTCTCTGCACGACACTGATATTGCTTATTTTGCGACTTCAGGCAAAATTATGCTTTGCTATAATGATTCAATGCCATAATGCTACATTCAGTCATGACTTGATTTTTCGTGCTTCCTGTGTCCTCTTCGTCTTTAACTGCACCTGGCTCCCGGCTGCAGCTGCGTTTGCTAGCGGAAGCCCTGAGGCACAGAAAGTGGAATCGAGTCAATACATAAGCGAAGACAAAGATAGACTGGCAGATGGATCACAGACACAGAAGGAGAACAGGCAGTGATCAGAGCTCACAGATCTGACCTCCAGCCTTTGGCTAAAGGCAAGTGTATTTATCGGGCCTCCTATGAAGAACATGACAAGAGAATGTCTATGTATTCCTTCACCGGATAACAACTCTCACTTGGTTTCTCTCTTTCTCTCTCTCTCTCTCTCTCTCTCTCTCTCTCTCTCTCTCTCTCTCTCTCTCTCTCTCTCTCTCTCTCTCTCTCTCTCTCTCTCCTCTCTCTCTCTGTCTCCTCTCTCTCTCTCTCTCTCTCTCTCTCTGTCTCCTCTCTCTCTCTCTCTCTCTCTCTCTCTCTCTCTCTCTCTCTCTCTCTCTCTCTCTC
>NW_028234412.1:40672509-40674941 GCF_977035675.1 Penaeus japonicus
AATAATAGTTATACTATCAATTATAATGACAACAATAATGATCAAGATGATAACAATAATGATAATAATGAGATTGAAAATGATTATAGTATTAAGAATAATATTTACAAAAAGGATAATAATTGCAATGACGATGATTATTATCATTATGATTTTATTTTCATTATTATTGTTATCATCATTATCATTATAAGTGTTATTATTAGTATCAATATTATTATAAGTGCTAATATTATCATTATTGTTATCATCATTATGATTATCATCAACATCATTATTGTTATCATTACTTTTATCATTGTTATTATTGTTACCATCCTTATTATCATCTATATCCTTATTATCGTCCTCACCATCATTGTCATATTCATCGTTATTAGCATCTTCATTATCATTATCATCTTCATTATTAATATAATCTTCATCATTATTATCATCTTCATCATTATTATCATCTTCATCATTATTATCATCTTCATCCTATTACCATCTTCACCATTATTATCATATTCATCATTATTATCATCCTCATCATTATTATCATCTTCATCATTATTATCATCTTCATTTTATTACCATCTTCACCATTATTATCATATTCATCATTATTATCATCCTCATCATTATTATCATCTTCATCATTATTATCATCTTCACCATTATTATCATCTTCATCATTATTATTATCTTCATCATTATTATCATCTTCATAATTATTATCATCTTCATCATTATTATCATCTTCATTATTATTATCATCTTCATAATTATTATCATCTTCATCATTATTATCATCTTCATCCTTATTATCATCTTCATCCTTATTATCATCTTCATCCTTATTATCATCTTTATCATTATTATCATCTTCATCATTATTATCATTTTCATCATTATTATCATCTTCATCATTATTATCATCTTCATCATTATTATCATCTTCATCCTTATTATCATATTCATCCTTATTATCATCTTCATCCTTATTATCATCTTCATCCTTATTATCATATTCATCATTATTATCATCTTCATCATTATTATCATATTCATCATTATTATCATATTCATCATTATTATCATCTTCATCATTATTATCATCTTCATCATTATTATCATATTCATCATTATTATCATATTAATCATTATTATCATATACATTATTATCATCATCATTATTATAATCTTCATCATTATCATAATATTCATTATTATCATCTTCATCATTATTATAACATTCATCATTATCATCATCACTATTATAATTCCCTTAATTTTATGACTGATCACTTTTCGCTTCCAAAGTGCCAAAACTTTCTCCAAAATCCATACTACTCCAAATAAGGAAATGTTGGTACCACTGTCACGCTCATCCTTTTCTGAAAAATCGAGAGACATCCAGAGGTACCAACCACAATCGGATTCCTCCTATTCCACAATTTCGCAAAATCATTTTTCATATCTCTACAAATCTTAGGAATCTGTTGACCTTTTCTCACTCTTTGTTATGTTGGAATGGCTATGTCAATAGGGACACTTTCATATATATTTTATTTATGATAGATAGGTGTGATAAGTCAGGTTTCTTTGCCTCTTGGATAGATTCGTATTGAATATTTGCAATTGAGCTCTCTGGAGTGTGTTCATATTACGTAGCCCAACCTTCTAGGTTGCACTTCAAACATGATTTCCATTGTCCTTGTAATGCTTTTGTTATTATCTTTATTACCATTATCATTGTTATTATTATTATCATCATCATCATAATTATTACTATTATTATCATTATTATTTTTATTATTATTTTTATTATTATTATCATTATTATCATTATTATCATTATTATTATTATTATTATTATTATTATTATCATTATCATTGATATTTATATATAATTATATCATTATCTTATTATTGATTATTTATTATCATCAATTATTTGTATTCGATTATCATTACATCAATTGATCATTAAATATAATTAACTATTTCTTCAGAATCATTCATTATTACTAATTATACAAGATGTTGATTATTGATAATAATGATAATTGATTATGATTTATAACAATTATTTGTAAAAAATATATACAATATTATCCTTACTACTGTAATGAAGTGAGGAATATGTTATTATCACTGTATATTACTATTATCATCATTATCATTATTATTATTATTTTTATCATCAATATTATTATTATCATTATCATTATCAATCTAATTATCATTAATATAATTAACTATTATCTTCAGAATCATTCATTATTACAACAATAATGATGATAACAAGGATGTTGATAATGATAATAATGATAATGATGATGATAAGATCATAACAATTATGATAAAAAATGATAACAACTATTATCCTTACTACTGTATGAAGGTGAGGATGATGTTTATCACTGATATTTTCTATTATCATCATC
>NW_028234413.1:0-13858 GCF_977035675.1 Penaeus japonicus
GCAATCCCTGTGGTAATCCCAGGCTAGAGAGAGAGAGAGAGAGAGAGAGAGAGATATAACAGTATGAGCCTTGTGGATCCCTGCGGTAATCCCCAGCGAGAGAAGAGAGAGAGAGAGGAGAGTATAGTACAGAAAGAGCCTTGCAATCCCTGTGGTAATCCCCGGCTAGAGAGAGAGAGAGGGAGAGAGCAGAGAGAAGAGAGAGAGAGAGTATAACAGTAATAGCCTTGTGATCCCAGGGTAATCCCCGCTAAGAGATAGAGAGATAGAGAGAGTCAAACAGTAAGAGCCTTGTGGATCCCTGAGGTAATTCCCCCGCTAAAAAGAGAGATAGAGAGAGAGAAGAGAGTATAACATAAGAGCCATGTGATCCCTTTGGTAATCCCCAGCTAGAGAGAAGAGAGAGTATAACCGTAGAGACTTGCAATCCCTGTGGTAATCCCTATGCTAGAGAGAGAAGAGAGAGGGAGAGAGTAATAACAGTAAGAGCTTGCAACCCTGTGGTAATCCCCGGCTAGAGAGAGAGAGAGAGAGAGAGAAGAGAGAGAGGATACAGTAAGAGCCTTGTGTCCCTGTGGTAATCCCCGGCTAGAGACGAGAGCGAGAGAGAGAGTTATAACAGTTAAGAGGCTTGTGATCCCTGTGGTAATCCCCGGCTAAGAAGAAGAGAGAGAGACGAGAGTATATCTTAAGAGCCTTGTGATCCCTGTGGTAATCCCCGGCTTAAAAAAGAGAGATTGAGAGAGAGAGAGAGGTATAACAGTAAGAGCCCTGTGATCCCTGTGGTAATCCCCAGCTTAGAGAGAGAGAGTATAACAGTAAGGAGACTTGGAATCCCTGTGGTAATCCCAGGATTAGAGAGAGAGAGAGATGAGGGAGAGAGTATAACAGTAAGCGCTTGTTGATCCCTGTGGTAATCCCCAGCTAGAGAAAGAGAGGAGAGAGAGTATAACAGTAAGAGCCTTGCTAATCATGTGGTATCCCCGGCTAGAGAGAGATGCGAGAGAGAGAGAGTTTAACAGTCAGGGCTTGCATCCATGTGGTAATCCCAGGCTTGAGAAAGAGAGAGAGAGAGAGAGAGTATAACAGTAAGTAAGAGCCTTGCAATCCTGTGGTATCCCCGTCTAGAGAGAGAGAGAGAGAGAGAGAGAGAAAATGAGTATAACTGTAAGAGCCTTGTGATCCCTGTGAGTAATCCCGGCAAGAGAGAGAGAGAGAGAGAGAGAGTATAACGTAAAGAGCCTGTGATCCTGTGAGTAATCCCAGTAGAGAGAGAGAGAGAGAGAAGAGAGAGTGAGTATAACAGTAAGAGCTTGCAATCCTGTGTTATCCCGGGCTAGAGAGAGAGATGAGAGAGAGAGAGAGAGAGAGAGTATAACAGTAAGGAGCCTTGTTGATCCTGTGGTTAATCCGGCTAGAGAGAGAGAGAGAGAGAGAGGAGAGAGAGATATGAGGAGGAGAGAGAGAGTGAGGTATAACTGTAAGAGCCTTGCATTCCCTGTGGTAATCCCCGGCTAGAAGAGAGAGAGGTGAGAAGAGAGGAGAGAGGAGTTATCTGTAAGGAGCCTTGTGATCCCTGTTAGTAACCCCGGCTAGAGAGAGAGAGAGAGAGATCGAGAGTTAACAAGTAAAGAGCTTGATGATCCCTGTGGTTAATCCCAGCTGAGGGAGAGTGAGAGAGAGTATAACAGTAAGAGCCTTGCAATCCCTTGGGTAATTCCCGGCTCGAGATGAGAGAGGGGCGAGAGGTAAAACCGTAAGAGCCTGGTGATCCCTTTGGTAATCCCAGCTTAGGAGTGAGAGAGGGAGGAGGGAGAGAGTATAACAGTAGAGATTGTGATCCCTGTGGTAATCCCTGCTAGAGAGAGAGAGAGAGAGAGTGGAGAAAGAGAGTATAAATTAAGAGCTTGTGAATCACTGTGGTAATCCCCGGCTAGAGGAGAGAGAGAGAGAGAGAGAAGAGTCAAACCGTAAGAGCCTTGTGATCCTGTGGTAATCCCCAACTGAGAGAGACCGAGAGAGAGTATAACAGTAAGAGCCTTGCAATCCCTGTGGTAATCCCGGTAGAGAGGAGAGAGAGAGAGATAAACGTAAGGACTAGCAATCCCTGTGGTAATCCCCAGTAAGAGAAAAGAGAGAGAGTGAGAGAGAGGAGTATAACATTAAGAGCCTGCAATCCCTGTGGTAATCCCAGGCTAGAGATGAGAGAGAGAGAGAGGAGAGTATAACAGTAAGAGGACTTCTGATCCTGTGGTAATCCCCAGCTAGAGAGAGAGAGAGAGGTATAACAGTAAGAGCCTTGCAATCCCTTTGGTGTGGGCCCCCCCGTAATCCCCGCTAGAGAGCGAGAGAGAGAGAAGAGTATAACAGTAAGAGCCTTGCAATCCCTGTGGTAATTCCCCAGCTAGAAAAAAGAAGAGAGAGAGAGAGAGAGTATAACAGTAAGAGCCTTGCAATCCCTGTGGTAATCCCCGGCTAGAGAGAGAGAGAGAGAGAGAGAGAGAGAGTATAACAGTAAGAGACTTGCAATCCCTGTGGTAATCCAAGAGAGAGAGAGAGAGAGAGAGAGAGAGTATAACAGTAAGAGCCTTGGTGATCCTTCTGTGGAATCCCCAGCTAGAGAAAGAAGAGAGAGAAGAGAGAGAGTATCACAGTAAAGAGCCCTTGCAATATCCCTGTGGTAATCCCGTAGAGAGAGAGAGAAGAGAGAGAAGAGAGAGAAGTATAACAGTAAGAGCCCTTGTGCTCCCTGTGGTAAATCCCCTTAGAGAGAGAGAGAGAGAGAAAGTATAACAGTAAGAGCCTTGTGATCCCTGTGGTAATCCCCGCGAGAAAGAGAGAGAGAGAGAGATATATCAGTAAGACCTTGTGATCCCTGTGGTAATCCCCGCTAAAAAGGAGATAGAGAGAGAGGAGATGAGATAACAGTAAGACCTGTTGATCCCCTGGGTAATCCCCAGCTATAGAGAGAGAGAGTATAACAGTAAGAGACTTGCAATCCCTGTGGTAATCCCAGGCTAGAGAGAGAGAGAGAAGGGAAAGTATACCCGTAAAGCAAGTGTGATCCCCTGTGGTAATCCCCAGCTAGAGAAAGAGAGAGAGAGAGTATAACAGTAAGAGCATTGCAATCCCTGTGGTAATCCCCGGCTAGAGAGAGAGAGAGAGAGAGAGAGTATAACAGTAAGAGCCTTGCAATCCATGTGGTAATCCCCAGCTTGAGAAAGAGAGAGAGAGATAGAGAGTATACAAGTAAGAGCCTGCAATCCCTGTGTAATCCCCGGCTAGAGAGAGAGAGAGAGAGAGAGAGAGAAAAAGAATATAACAGTAAGAGCCTTGTGTACCCTGTGGTAATCCCCGGCAAGAGAGAGAGAGAGAGAGAGACAGAGTATAAGAGTAAGAGCCTTGTGATCCCTGTTGTAATGCCCAGCCAGAGAGAAGAGAGAAGAGAGAGAGAGAGTATAACAGTAAGACCGTGCAATCCCTGGGGAATCCACGCTAGAGAGAGAGAGAGAGAGAGAGAGAGAGAGAGTATAACTGTAGAGACTTTGATCCCTGGTAATCCCCCGCATAGGAAGAGAGAGAGAGAGAGAAAAGAGAGAGAGAGAGAGAGAGAGAGAGAGTATTACAGTAAGAGCTTGCGAATCCCTGTGGGGAAGTCCCCGCTAGAGAGAGAGAGAGAGAGAGAGAGACAGAGTATAAGAGTAAGAGCCTTGTGATCCCTGTAGTAATCCCCGCTAGAGAGAGAGAGAGAGAGAGAGAGTCTCACAGTATGAGCCTTGTGATCCCTGTGGTAATCCCCGGTAGAGAGGAGAGAGAGAGAGATAAACGTAAGGACTAGCAATCCCTGTGGTAATCCCCAGTAAGAGAAAAGAGAGAGAGTGAGAGAGAGGAGTATAACATTAAGAGCCTGCAATCCCTGTGGTAATCCCCAGGCTAGAGATGAGAGAGAGAGAGAGGAGAGTATAACAGTAAGAGGACTTCTGATCCTGTGGTAATCCCCAGCTAGAGAGAGAGAGAGAGGTATAACAGTAAGAGCCTTGCAATCCCTTTGGTGTGGGCCCCCCCGTAATCCCCGCTAGAGAGCGAGAGAGAGAGAAGAGTATAACAGTAAGAGCCTTGCAATCCCTGTGGTAATTCCCCAGCTAGAAAAAAGAAGAGAGAGAGAGAGAGAGGAGATATAACAGTAAGAGCCTTGCCATCCCTTATGGTAATCCCCGGCTAGTGAGAGAGAGAGAGAGCGAGAGAGAGAGTAACAGTAAGAGGCCTTGTGTCCTTGTGGGTAAATTTTGCCCCAGCTAGAGAAAGAGAGCGAGAGAAAGAGAGTTATAACAGTAAGAGCCTTGGCAATCCTGTGGTATTCCCCGGCGAGAGAGAGAGAGAGAGAGAGAGAGGGAGCGAGAGAGAGAGAGAGTATAACAGTAAGAGCCTTGTGATCCAGGGGTAATCCCACGGCTAGAGAGAGAGAGAGATAGGAGTAAACAGTCGAGCCTTGTGATCCATGTGGTAATCCGGCTAAAAAGAGAGATAGAGAGTGAGAGATTGAGAGTATAACAGTAAGGAGCATTGTGATCCCTGTGGTAATCACAGACTAGAGAGAAGAGAGAGCTATAACAGTATGAGACTTGCATTCCCTTGTGGTAATCCCAGGCGAGAGAGAGAGTGAGGTGGGAGGAGAGTATAACAGTAGAGCCTTGTGATCCCTGTGGAATCCCCAGCTAGAGAAAGAGAGAGAGAGAGGATAACAGTAGGCTTTGCAAATCCCTGTGGTACTCCCGGGCTAGAGAGAGAGAGAGAGAGAGGAGAAGCAGGAGAGTATAAAAGTAAGAGACTTGCAATTCCCTTGGTAATCCAAGAGAGAGAGAGAGGAGAGAGAGTGAGTATAACAGTATGAGCCTTGCAATCCTGTGGTAATCCCCAGCTAGAGGATAAGAGAGAGAAGAGAGAGAGAGAGTTAACAGTTAGAGCCTTGCAACCCTGTGGTAATCCCCAGCTAGAAGAAAGAGTGAGAGGGAGAGAGAGAGAGTATTTTACAGTAAGAGCCGTGCAATCCTGTGGTAATCCCCGGTAAAGAGGAGAGAGAGAAGAGAGTATAACAGTAAGAGCCTTGTGATCTCTGTGGTATCCCGGCTAGAGAGGTGAGAGAGAGACGGAGAGTTTACAGTAGAGCCTTGCAATCCCTTGTGGTAATCCCCAGCTAGAGAAGAGAGAGAGAGAGAGAGAGAGAGAGTATAACAGTAAGAGCCTTGCAATCCCTGTGGTAATCCCCAGCTAGAGAAAGAGAGAGAGAGAGAGAGAGAGTATAACAGTAAGAGCCTTGCAATCCCTGTGGTAATCCCCGGCTAAAGAGAGAGAGAGAGAGAGTATAACAGTAAGAGCCTTGTGATCTCTGTGGTAATCCCCGGCTAGAGAGAGAGAGAGAGAGAGAGAGTATAAAAGTAATGTGCTTGTGATCCCTGTGGTATCCCAGCTAGAGAGAGAGAGAGAGTAAACGTAAGAGCCTGCAATCCCTGTGGTAATCCCCGGCGAAGAGAGAGAGAGAGAGAGAGAGAGAGTATAACAGTAAGAGCCTTGCAATCCCTGTGGTAATCCCCAGCTAGAGAAAGAGAGAGAGAGAGATGAGATGTATAACAGTAAGAGCCTTGTGATCCTGTGGTAATCCCCAGCTAGAGAGATGAGAGAGAGAGAGAGCAGAGTATAAACAATAAGAGGCCTTGCAATCCCTGTGGTCTCCAGCTAACGAGTAAGAGGGGGGAAGAGTGTATAAAACAGTTTTTTTTTAAGAGCCTTGCAATCCCTGTTCTATCCCGGCTAGAGAGAGAGCGAGAGAGAGAAGAGAGTATAACAGTAAGAGCCTTTTGATCCTGTGGTAATCCCCAGCTAGGAAAGAGAGAGAGGAGAGAGAGAGGATAATAACAGTTAAGAGCTTGCAATCCTGTGGTAATCCCCGGCTAGAGAGAGAGAGAGCGAGAGCGTGGAAGAGTATAAACAGTAAGAGCCTTGCAATCCCTGTGGTAATCCCCGCTAGAGAGAGAGAGAGACAGGTAATAACAGTAAGAGCCTTGTGATCCCTTGGGAAATCCCCGGCTAGAGAGAGAGAGAGAGAGAGAGAGTATAACATAAGAGCCTTGGAAACCCCTGTGGTAATCCCCAGCAGAGAGAGCGAGAGAGAGAGAAGAGTGTATAACGTAAGAGCCTGTGATATCCGCTGGTGATAATCCCCGGCTAGAGATAGAGAGAGATAGTATAACAGTAAAGCCATGGCAATCCCTGTGTGTAATCCCCAGCAAGGAGAGAGAGAGAGTATAACAGTAAGAGCCATGCATCCCCTGTGTAATCCCCGCTTAGAGAGAGAGAGAGAGAGCAATAGAGAGAAGTATAAGCAGTAAGAGCCGTTGTATTCCTGTGGTAATCCCCGGCTAGAGAGAGAGAGAGAGAGAGTATAAAAGAAAGAGCCTTGCAAACCCTGTGGTAATCGCCGGGTAGAGAGAGAGAGAGAGAGAGGAGAACAGTAAGAGCCTTGCAATCCCTGGGGTAAGCCCCAGCTAGAGAATGAGAGAGAGAGAGAGAGAGTATAACATAAGAGCCGAGTGCAATCCTGTGTAATCCCCGTCTAGAGAGAGAGAGAGAGAGAGAGAGAGAATAGATAACAGAAAGAAGCCTTGCAATCCCTGTGGTAATCCCAGGCCCCCACCCCTAGAGAGAGAGAGAGAGAGGGAGAGAGATAACATAATAGCCTGTGACCCTGTGGTAATGGTGGTGGGAGTGGGAAAGGTGGCCTGCTAAGATAGAAGAGATAGAGTATAAAACAGTAATAGCCTTGTCAATCCCTTTGGTAAGCCCCGGCTAGAGAGAGAGAGAGAGTATAACATATAGGCCTTGCAATCCTGTGTAAACCCCGAGCTACCTAGAGAACGAGAAGAGAGAGATAGAGAGTAAAACTGTTAAGTGGGAGCCTTGCAATCCCTGTGGTAATCCCCGGCCTAAGATAGAGAGAGAGGAGAGAGAGAGAGAGAGGATAACAGTAAGAGCCTTGTGATCCCTGTGGTAATCCCCAGCGAAAGAGAGAGAGAGAGTAAAACAGTAAGAGCCTTGCAATCCCAGTGTAATCCCCGCTAGAGAAGAGAAGAGAGAGAGAGAGAGAGATAGAGAGAGTATACAGTAAGAGCCTTGCAATCCCTTGGTAATCCCCACTAGAGAAAGAGAGAGAGAGAGAAGAGATATAACAGTAAGAGCCTTGCAATCCCTTGGTAATCCCCGCTAGAGAGAGAGAGAGGAGTATAACAGTAAGAGCCTTGTGATCCCTGTGGTAATCCCCGGCTAGAGAGAGAGAGAGAGGAGAGAGAGTATAACATAAGAGCCTTGTGATCCCGTGGTAATCCCCAGCTAGAGAGAGAGAGAAGAGTATAACAGTAAAGCCTTGCAATCCCTTGGTAATCCCCGGCTAGAGAGAGAGAGAGTATAAAGTAAGAGCCTTGCAATCCCTTGGTAATCCCCACTAGAGAAAGAGAGAGAGAGAAGAGAGAGAGTATAACAGTAAGAGCCTTGCAATCCTGTTGTAATCCCCAGCTAGAGAGAGAGAGAGAGAAGAGTATAACAGTAAGAGCAGTGTGATCCATGGGGTAATCCCCGCCTAGAGAGAGAGAGAGAGAGAGAGAGAGAGAATAACAGTAAGAGCCTTGTGATCCCTGTGGTAATCCCCAGCTGGAGAGAGAGAGAGAGAGAGAGTATGAGAGAAAGAGACTTGCAATCCCTCTGGTAATCCCCGGCGAGAGAGAGAGAGAGAGAGTATAACAGTAAGAGCCTTGTGATCCCTGTGGTAATCCCCGGCTAGAGAGAGAGAGAGAGAGAGAAGAGAGAGAGAGTAAGAGCCTTGTGATCCCTATGGTAATCCCCAGCTAGAGAGAGAGAGAGAGAGAGAGAGAGTATAACAGTAGAGCCTTGCAATCCCTGTGGTAATCCCCAGCTAGAGAGAGAGAGGAGAGAGAAGAGAGAGAGAGAGAGAGAGAGTATAACAATAAGAGCCTTGTGATCCCTGTGGTTAATCCCGGCTAGAGAGAGAGAGAGAATAACAGTAAGAGCCTTGTGATCCCTGTGGTAATCCCCGCTAGAGAGAGAGAGAGAGAGAGAGAGAGAGCGAGAGAGAGAGCATAACAGTAAGAGCCTTGTGATCCCGTGGTAATCCCCACTAGAAAGAGAGAGAGAGAGGAGAGAATAACCGAAGAGCTTGCAATCTCCTGTGGTAATCCCCGCTAGAGAGAGAGAGAGAGTATAACAGTAAGTTCCTTGTGGAATGCCTGTGGTAATCCCCGGCTAAGTGAGAGAAAGAGAGAGAGTATAAAAGTAAAGAGCCTTGTGATCCCTATGTTAAACCCCATCTAGAAAGAGAAAAGAGGAGAGAGTATAACTGTAAGAGGCATTGCGATCCCTGTGGAAATTCCCCGGCTCGAGAGAGAGAGAGAGAGTATAACAGAAGAACCTTGCAATCCTATGTAATCTCCAGCCTAGAGAAAGAGAATAGAGAGAGAGTTTAACAGTAGGAGCCTTGTGCTCCTGTGATGACCAGGCTAGAAAGAGAGAAGAGAGTATACCAGTAAGAGCCTTGCAAACCCTTATGGAAATACCCCAGCTAGAGAAGGGAAAGAGAGAAAGAGAGAGAGAGTAAACAGTAAGAGCCTTCTGATGCCTGTGTAAAAAAATCCCCGCTAGAGAGAAGGAGAAAAAGAGAGAGAGTATATCAAAATAGCTGGATCCTGTGTAATCCCCGGCTACAAGTGAGAGAGAGAGATATAACAGTAAGAGCCTTGTGATCCCTGTGATAATCCCCATCTAGAGAGACAGAGAGAGAAAGAGAGAGAGAGAGAATGACTAGAAAGAGCCTTGGATCCCTGTGTAATCCCGGCTAGAGAGACAGAAGAGAGTATAACATAAAAGCCTTGTGATCCCTGTGGTAAACCCCGCCTAGAGAAAGAGAGAGAGACAGAGAAAGAGAGAGAGAGTATAACAGTAAGAGCCTTGTGATCCCTGAGGAAAACCCCGGCTAGAGAGAGAGAGCGAGAGAGTATACAGTACGAGCCTTGTTAACCCTGTGGTAATCCCGCCTAAGAGAAAGAGAGAGAGACATAGAAAAGAGAAGAGATATACCAGTAAACCTTGTGACCCCTGGTGGTAATCCCGCCAAGAGAGTGAGAGAGAGAAAAAGAGAGAGAGAGAAAACAGTAAGATCCTGTGGATCCCTGAGTTAATCCCCGGCTAGAGAGAGAGAGAGAGCGAGTTATAATATAAAGCTTGTATCCCGTGTAATCCCCGCCTAGCGAGATAGAGAGAGAGGAGAAGAGTATAACTAGAAAGAGCCTTGTTAACCCAGTGTATAATCCCTCGCCAGATAGAGAGAAGAGAGAAAAGAAGAGAGAGTATTAACAGTAAGATCCATGTTGATCCCTGTGTAATCCCCGCAGAGAGAAGTAAAGAAGAGAGAGTATAACAGTAAGGACTTCGTGATCCCTGTGGCAATCCCCGGCTAGAAAGAAAGAGAAATAGAGTAACAGGACGCGGACAGACAACTGTATTCCTTGGTAATACCCCGGCATAGAGAGAAGAGAAGAGAGGAGAGGTAAAAACAGTAAGACCTTGTGATCCCCCTGTGGTAATTCCCCAGCTAGAAGAGATGAAGAGAGAGAGTATAACATAAGGACCTTCGTGATCCCTGGGGTAATCCCCGCTAGGAAAGAAAGGGGGGGGGGAAGGATAGAAATAGATAAACAGACCGAAAGACCACTGTATTCCTGTGGTAATCCCCGCTAGAAGAGAGATAGAGAGAGATAATAAACAGTAAGAGACCTTGAGGATCCTGTTGGTAAATCCCCCCGGCTAGAGAGAAGAGAGAGAGAGAGAGTATAACAGTCAGAGCCTTGTATCCCAGTGAGTAATCCCCGCTAGAGAGAGAGAGAGAGTATAACATTAAGACCTTGGTGATCCCTGTGAACCCCAGCTAAGAGAGAGAGAGAGAGAGTATAACAGTAGAGCCTTTGCAATCCCTGTGTAATCCCGGCAAGAGAGAGAGATAGAGAGAGAGAGAAGAGTAAAACAAGAAGAGCCTTCTGAATCCCAGTGGTAATCCCCACTAGAGAGAGAGAGAGAGGGAGAGTGTATAACATTAAGAGCCTTGTGATCCCTGTGGTAATCCCCATCGAAGAGAGAGAGAAAGAGGGAGAGAGTAATAACAGTAAGCCTGTGTCCCTGTGTAATCCCCAGCTAGAGAGAGAGAGAGGAGAGAAGATATAACAGTTTGAGCTTGTGAACCGTGGTAAATCCCATCTAGAAGAGAGAGAAGTATAACATAATAGCCTTGCAATCCCAGTGGTAATCCCCGCTAGAGAGAGAGAGAGAGAGGAGAGAGTAAACAGTATGAGCCTTGTGATCCTATGGTAATACCCAGCTAGAGAGAGAGAGAGAGAGGAAGAATATAAATAGACCTTGTGAACCCTGTTGTAATCCCGTCAAGAGAGAGAGAGAGAGAAGAGAAAGAGAGTAGATAAACAGATAAGAGCCTTGTTATCCCGTAGGAATCCCCTGCTAGAGAGAGAGAGAGAGAGTGAGAGAGGAGTATAAACAGTAAGAGCCTTGTTATTCCTGTGTAATCCTCCGGCTATAGAGAGAGAGAGAGAGAGAGTATAACGTAAGAGCTTTGTGATCCCTGTGTAATCCCCGCTAGAGAGAGAGAGAGAGAGAGTGAGAAGAGAGAGTATAACCGTAAGAGCCTGTGCTCCCTGTGGTAATCCCCACTAGAGAGAGAGAAGAGAGAGATAAACAGTAAGAGCCTTGATATCCCTGTGGTAATACATCCCCGCTAGGAGGAGAGAGAGAGAGATAAACAGTAAGAGCCTTGCAATATGTGGTAATTCCCACTATATAAAAGAGAAGAGAGAGAGAAGAAGTAAACATAAGCAGCCTTCCAATCCCTGTGGTAATCCCCAACTAGAGAAAGAGAGAGAGAGAGAGAGAGAATAACAGTAAGAGCCTTGTAATCCTGTGGTATCCAGCTAAAGAGAAGAGAAGAAGAGAGAGAGAGAGAGTATAACAGTAAGAGCCTAGCAATCCGTGTGGTAATCCTCAGCATAGAGAGAGAGAGAGAAGAGAGTATAACATTAAGAGGTGCCTTTGCAAATCCCTGTGTAATCCCCCGGCTAGAGAGAGAGAGAGAGAGAGAGAGTATAACAAATAGCCTTGAGGAATCCCTGTGGTAATCCCCAGCTAAAGATAGAGAGAGTATAACAGTAAGAGCTTGCAATCCCTGTGGTAATCTGGCTAGACAGAGGAGAGAGAGTGGGAAGAGAGTATAACAGTAAGAGCCTTTTGATCCCTGTGGTAATCCCCAGCTAGATAGAGAGAGAGAGAGGGAGAGAGTATAACAGTAAGAGCCTTGTGATCCCTGTGGTAATCCCCGGCTAGAGAAAGAGAGAGAGAGGGAGAGAGTATAACAGTAAGAGCCTTGTCATCCCTGTGGTAATCCCCGGCTAGAGAAAGAGAGAGAGAGAGAGAGAGAGAGTATAACAGTAAGAGCCAAGTGATCCCTGTGGTAATCCCCAGCTAGAGAGAGAGAGAGAGAGTATAACAGTAAGAGCCTTGCAATCCTTGTGGTATCCCCGGCTAGAGAGAGAGAGAGAGAGAGAGTATAACAGTAAGAGCCTTGCAATCCCTGTGGTAATCCCCAGCTAGAGAAAGAGAGAGAGAGAGAGAGAGAGAGAGAGTATAACAGTAAGAGCCTTGCAAACCCTGTGGTAATCCCCGGGTAGAGAGAGAGAGAGAGAGAGAGAGAGAGAGAAAGAGTATAACAGAAAGAGCCTTGTGATCCCTGTGGTAATCCCCAGCTAGAGAGAGAGAGAGAAGGAAGAGTATAACATAAGAGGCCTTGTGATCCCTGTGGTAATCCCCAGCTAGAGAGAGAGACAGGAGAAGAGTATAACAGTAAGAGCCTTGTTGACCCTGTGGTAATCCCCAGCTAAGAGAGAGATAGAGTATTACATAAAAGCCTTGCAATCCCTGTGGAAATCCCCGGCTAGAGAGAGAGGAGAAGGAGAAGAGAGAGAGAGAGAGTAAAACAGTAAGAGCCTTGTGGATCCCTAGTGTAATCCCCAGCAAGAGAGAGAGAGAACAGGAGCGAGTTATTAACAGTAAGAGCCTTGTGATTCCCCCTGTGGTAATCCCCGGCTAGAGAGAGAGAGAGAGAGAGAGAGTATGACAGTAAGAGCCATGGTGAAAGGTTCCCTGAGGCAATCCCCGGCTAGAGAGAGAGAGAGAGAGATAGAGAGGAAGTATAACATTAAAAGCCTTGTGATACACCTGTGGTAATCCCCAGCTAGAGAGAGAGAGAGAGAGAGAGAGAGTATAACATAAAGCCTTGCAACCTTGTGGGATTTCCCCGGCATAGAGAGAGAAGAGAGAGTATAACAGTAAGAGCCTTGCAATCTCTGTGTAATCCCGGCAAGAGAGAGAGTATAGAAGAGGAGAGAGCGTATAACAGAAGAGCCCTGTTGATCCCGTGGTAATCCCCAGCTAGAGAGTAGAGAGAGAGAGAGAGAGATAGGAGAGTATAACAGTAAGAGCCTTGCAATCCCTTTGTAAATCCTGCTAGAGAGAGAAAGAGAGTGAGAGAGAGAGAGCGAGATGAATACATTAAGAGCCTTGTTATCCTGTAGTAATCCCGGCTAGAGAAGAGAGAGAGAGAGAGAAGTATAACATAAGAGCCTTGTGATTCCCTGTGTAATTCCCCATCTAAGAGAGAGAGAGAGTATAACAGTAAAGCCTTGCTATCCCTGTTGTAAATACCCCTGCTAGATAGAGAGAGAGAGAGGAGAGCGAAGAGAGAGAGAGAGAGAGAGAGAGATATTATAAGCAGTAAGAGCCTTGCAATCCCTGTGGTAATCCCCGCTGAAGGAAGAGAGAGAGAGAGAGAGAGAGAAGTAATAACAGTAAGAGCCTTGTGATCCCTGAAGTAATCCCGAACCTGCATCCCCGCTAGAGAGAGAGAGAGAGAGAGAGATGTATAACAGTAAGAGCCATATGTGAACCCTGTGTAATCCCCAGCGATAGAGGGAGAAGAGAGTATAACAGTAAACCTTGCAATCCCTGTGTTAATCCCCTCTATAGAGAGAGATGAGAGAGAAAAAAAAAAGTAAAACAGTAAGAGCCTTGTCTCCCTGAGGTAATCCCACAGCTGCGTAGAGAGGCGAGAGTAGAGAGAAAACAGTAAGAGCATTGTGATCCCTGTGTTAAATCCCGCCGCTAGAGAAGAGAGAGAAGAAGAGTAGGAGAGAGTATAACATTAAAGTCCTGTAGTGATCCTGAGGTAATCCCCGGCTAGAGAAGAGAGAGAGAGAGAGAGAGGGGGGGGAGAGAATATAAGGTCAGTAAGAGCCTATTGATCCCTGAGGTAGATCGCCCAACTAGAGAGAGAGAGAGAGAGTACAACAGTAAGCCTTGCAGATCCCGTGGGTGTAATGGCCCCTGCTAAGAGAGAGAGAGAGAGTATAACGTAAAGTACTTGCAATCCTATGGTAATCCCCATCTAGAGAAAGAGAGAGAGAGATAAGAGAGAGAGTATAACAGTAAGACCTTGCAATCCTGTGGTAATCCTCAGCTAGAGAGAGAGAGATAGAGAGAGAGTCTAACAGTAAGATCCTTCGATCCCAGAGTAATCCCCACCTAGAGAGAGAGAGAGAGAAGTATAACAGGAATAGGCCTTGTGCAATCCAGTGTAATCCCCCGGCTTAGAGAGGGGAGAGAGAGAGAGATAGAACAGTAAGAGCCAATGCAATCTGTGGTGAATAATTCCACCATTCTCGAAAGAGAGAGAGAGAGG
>NW_028234413.1:16458-21458 GCF_977035675.1 Penaeus japonicus
TGCATTGTTGTGGCAGATCACCATATTGATTGATTGATTTTTAACGCATTTTGCATGTGGGAAATATAACATATGTATTATAATTTCTTTGACAAAAAACCAAAGCAATGTTCTTTTTATTATAAATCATAATCATAATCATGGGGATTATGATGAAGGCGTTTCTGGAGGATAATGAGGCTCTTTGAGAGTAATGGTATTTTGGATTAAATTGGTTAAATTGATAGTAATAATTGATAAGCGAGTGATGCAAAAGTAAAGAAATTTATTAATCAACAAAGAAATAACGTTTTGATTCCCATTTGTAATAAAAAGAACATTGCTTTGATTTTTTGTCAAAGGAATGATATCCATTTTTTTCTCACATACAAAATCCATTAAAAACCAACCAATCAAAATGGTGATCTGCCACAACAATGCCAGGGATAACGGAAAAAAAAAAAACCTAAAAAAAAAAAAAAAAGTTTGAGTTAACCGCTAAGTTGACACGATACATATTCCCTATTGTTCTTTTATCATTTATTTCCATTCGGTAATCGATCAAGCCTGTGCCAACGTGGGTGACAAATACACTTTATTTCTATGAACGACACCCTCCCTCTTTCATCTGTCTGATTCCCCATCAATCTCTGCCTATCTATGAATCATTATGGAGTTACTCGTTCGGTAAGTGCGTACGATGGGCGGGGCAAGGTTAGCGAACGCGGCCCTGAGATCGTTCGCGTTCATTTGCGTAAAAAGAGGGAAAAAACGACGGATGTGTGTGTGTGTGAGTACACACACGTACACGCATGTATATATGTACATTTATATATATATATGTATATATATATACATATATGAATACACATATAAATACATATGGATATACATACATACATACATACATACATACATACATACATACTTAATATTTATATATATATATATATATCCGATATATATATATACGTATATATATATATACGCATGTGTGAGTGTGTGCTCTGATTGTGTGTGTTGTCTTGTCTTCTCTGTGTGCTGTGTGTGTGTGTGTGTGCATACATATACAGTACAACTATATATATACTTATATATTATATATATATATATATATATATATATATATATATTAATATATTATATGTTCGTGTGTGAGTGTGTGTGTGTGTGATGTGTGTGATGTGGTTGCATAAGACTCATATACATGTACATATATATATATATATATAATATCAACTACTATTAAAAATATATATATATATTATATATAAATATGTATCGTATGTATGTATACAATGTATATGTATCTTATATATATATATATATATATATATATATAATATATATATATATATATATATATATATATACATATATCATACATAAATATGTATATATATATATATATATATATATATATATATATATATATATATATTATATATATATATGTGTGTGTGTGTGTGTGTGTGTGTGTGTGTGTGTGTGCAATTAGAGTTAAATATGGGTAGACTAGAAAAAAAAAAAAAAAAGACAAGACCGGTGTAATCCTCCGCCTGCAACACACTAAATGCAACATTGAATGAAACGCCAGGGAGGCCACCGGTCATCCCTGTATTTTAAGACGCAATATGGAGGACATCCGCGGTTGGCAGCCATGTCTTCAAGCCTCTCGGCTTTGACCTTGCAATTGGTACGCCTGACGGATGAACGTTGACGTCACTGATTTCAAAATGGCTTGATTGAGATTCTGTCATGGACTTTGTGACACAACATGAACTGAACAGGAAGAATTGCCAGTGCATTTCATTATTATTTAGTATAATTTCACTAAAGATATAACAAATAGCAGGATAAGATGAATGCATAGGTTTGTGGTATTTGTATGTCAAAAGTTATTCTAGGTACAATATCTTGTGTATGAATGTATTTATATTTAATCTTATACTTATAATATTTCCTGTCAGTTTATAATCTACATATCATCGTCGTTAGAGTATTATTGTATAGAAGTTTATAATATTATTGATAATATGAGAACTGATAATGACAACAACGACAAAAAAACAAAATAAATAATAACGATAATGAGGATAATAATAATAACAATGATGATAATCATGTTAATGATAATATTATAATGATAATGATAATGGTAATATCATGCGTGTGTGTGTCTGTGTGTGTGGGTGTGGGTGTGTATTCATACACATACACACAGAAATACAACACATCTCTCTGTCTGTCTCTCTCTCTCTCTCTCTCTCTCTCTCTCTCTCTCTCTCTCTCTCTCTCTCTCTCTCACACTCCATCTCTCTCTCTCTCTCTCTGCTCTCTCTCTCTCTCTACTCTCTCTCTCTCATCCTCGTTCATCTCGTCTCTCTCCTCTCTACTCCCTCTCTCTCTCTCTCTCTCTCTCGTTCTCTCAGTTCTCTCTCTCTCTTCCTCTCTCTCTCTCTCCTCTCATCATCTCTCTCTCTCCTCTCTCTCTCTCTCTCTCTCTCTCTCTCGCCTCATCTCTCTCCTTCTCTATCTCCTACCTCTTCCCCCTTCTCTCTCTCTCTCTCTCTCTCCTTCAGTCTCTCCTCATCCTCCATCTCTTCTCTCACCCCACCCTCTCTCCCTTCAATCTCTCATCTCTCTCCTTTTCCTTCCCTTTTTCTATCATTCCTCCCATCTCTTTCCCCTCTCCCTTACTCTCTCTCTTCTCTCTCTCTCCTCTCTTTCTCTCTCTCTCTCTCTCTCATCTCTTCCCTCTCTCTCTTCTCCATCTCTCCTCCTCTCTCTTCCTCGCTCTCGCTCTCTCTCTCACTCTCTCTCTCTCTCTCTCTCTCTCCTTAGTCTCTTCCTCCTTCAGTCTCTCTCTCTCCTCCCTCTCTCATCTCTCTCTCTCCCGTCCTCCTCCTCCCTCTCCTCTCTCTCATCCTCTCTCTCTCTCTCCTCTCTCTCCTCTCCATCTCTCTCTCTCTTCTCATCTCCATCACTCTCCTCATCTTTCTCTCTCTACCTTCCCCCCCGTCTCACCTCTCTCCCCTCTCCTTCTCAAATCTCATCACTCTTCTCCCCAACAACCCCCCCTCTCTCTCTCTCTCTCTCTTTCTCTCTTTGATCTATAAAAAGTTCTTGTATATTTAGTACCGCATATAAATTATCTCTTGAACGTCATATTTGTTTGGGGATATTTTGATAGATTCTAGGTAAAAATATATATTTTTTATCTTTTTGAAAACCATTATGATTAAATTGAGAGAGAAATATTTATCGGACATGGCTGAAGATCCAGTTTTTTTTAACGACCATCTTCCTTATACCTAATCAAAGTCAATTCAAGTGTTAATATATAAATGCATGAGACAAAGGAAAATCCTGTCGTTCTTTGCTATTCGAAATATAGCAATCTTTATTTAAGGAAGAAATCTCATGATATTCAGAAACTCGCATGAGGAAAAAATAATAAAATTTATATATATATATATATATATATATATATATATATATATATATATATATATACATACATACATACATACATACATACATATATATATATATATATATATATATATAATATATATATATAAGTATTGATATATGTATATATATATAAATATATATATATATATATATATTATATATATATATACTATATATATATATACATCGTAGCTTTTATTAATTATATATACTCTAGAAAAAAGACAAGAAAGAAGCGGTTATGTGAGGTATCGAAATATATTTTGTATTGTTTTTTTATCATCTACATAGTGTTCCAAATATTTGCTAAAAGAAAAAATAATGTACCCTTGCAAATGTACAAACACAGCAGTGTTGGGGGGATATATATAGTGGGGGGGCAGCCAAAAAAAAAGGTGTTTTTTTGTTTCATTTTGTGTATATTACAAACCTTACAAACTAGTTTATTATATTTGATAGAGTAAAGTATATACAGGTTTCCTTGCCTTTTTAAAGGAAAATTAGTTCCCACAATGGGAAAAACGGAAAGATTTATAAGCAACATGGAAATATATCTACAACTTAACATATATCGCACCGCCAGCCTATTTTTATTTTCCAAAATATCAGTCAACAAAATCCGCATCAGACGCTTTGTTTTACAAAATTAAAAGTCATCAATTGTTTTTTTTTTTTTTTAATAAACCAAGTTGAATTTAACGAAGCTGCTTAAAAAGGCAAGAGAACAGTCAACGTGTTTACATCACGCCTTCGCGCACTCAATCTACAATAAAAAAAAAAAATAAAAAAAATAAATAAAAAAGTTGTCTGTTTTGACTTCCATTCTAGTTTATTTTGGTGTAAAAATTGTTGGCTCGGTGATGTTGCTTCAGCCTAAGGACACGGAAGCTCTCAGAGGCTAAGTGAATCAAAGCAGCAGTACGTTCTCATTATCATTAACCTTGTTATGGTTATTGTTATAATCGCAAGCATCGTTATTTTTGTCACTGTAATCATTATTGTTATTATCATAATCATCATTACTCTTATCATCATCATAATAAAAATCTTTATTATTATTATTACTATTATCATTATTGTTATCATCATTGTTACATTGTCATTATTATCATCATCATCATCATTATTATTACATAATACTTAGTAGTATGATTATTACCATTATAATTATCATTGTTATCATAACGTATAATACTGACGCTGTTAATGATGTTATTGCCATTGTTCCAATCTTTTTCTTTCTTTCTTTTTCTTTTTGCTACGATTTCTAATTTTTTATTCGCATTATTGTTTCATTATGTCGCATTAAAAGTTAAGTTGTTCGGTAAGAAACACACTCTTTATTAACAAAAATATTGAGAGGGTCACATCACCTTCATTTCTAGAACACTAAAAACATTATTAGTAAGTCATTAGATGTATATTTCTATTTGTAAGCTCAAAGAATCTCTTCAGTCACACAGCATCACGCAGCATTTCATTCGTTAATTTAAGAACTCAAACCCTTTCAACCACTTATGTCATTTACGTTACATAAACAGGTC
>NW_028234413.1:40606-50144 GCF_977035675.1 Penaeus japonicus
CCTACAGAATCCCCCCTTGGGATCCTAAGAGACACAGTGGCCGATCCTCAGAGTCTCGACACACGCCTCTCTCTGTCATGACCAAGCTGCAGTCGCGTACCATGTGTACCGGCCACGCGAGCGCCCGCGGGGATGGTGGGAACCTGTACGAGCTGTAATGGTGTAGACTACAGTCCCCTAGAGGTAGGGTGGTAACCCCTCTAGTAACATGGCACGATCGAGAGCCTCCATCCTTTTGTCGGGTCGTCGTGGCTCGGTCGGTATGGGCGCCGACCACCATGCGGCTGGTCAGGGGTTCGATTCCCCGCCGGGACGACTTCAAGTTTGAAGTTCGTTTCCGGAAGTTTAGTGGGGCAGTTGATGCAGGCTGTCAAGAGATGATGTTGTGTTGAGTTACTTTCTCTTAGTTGCGACTCTCCGTTCCGTAAAAAGAACCTAAACATTTGGGAGAGACCTACAGAATCCCCCCTTGGGGATCCTAAGAGACACAGTGGCCGATCCTCAGAGTCTCGACACACGCCTCTCTCTGTCATGACCAAGCTGCAGTCGCGTACCATGTGTACCGGCCACGCGAGCGCCCGCGGGGATGGTGGGAACCTGTACGAGCTGTAATGGTGTAGACTACAGTCCCCTAGAGGTAGGGTGGTAACCCCTCTAGTAACATGGCACGATCGAGAGCCTCCATCCTTTTGTCGGGTCGTCGTGGCTCGGTCGGTATGGGCGCCGACCACCATGCGGCTGGTCAGGGGTTCGATTCCCCGCCGGGACGACTTCAAGTTTGAAGTTCGTTTCCGGAAGTTTAGTGGGGCAGTTGATGCAGGCTGTCAAGAGATGATGTTGTGTTGAGTTACTTTCTCTTAGTTGCGACTCTCCGTTCCGTAAAAAGAACCTAACCCATTCTGGAGAGACCTACAGCATCCCCCCTTGGGGATCCTCAGAGGCCACAGTGGCCGATCCTCAGAGTCTCGACACACGCCTCTCTCTGTCATGACCAAGCTGCAGTCGCGTACCATGTGTACCGGCCACGCGAGCGCCCGCGGGGATGGTGGGAACCTGTACGAGCTGTAATGGTGTAGACTACAGTCCCCTAGAGGTAGGGTGGTAACCCCTCTAGTAACATGGCACGATCGAGAGCCTCCATCCTTTTGTCGGGTCGTCGTGGCTCGGTCGGTATGGGCGCCGACCACCATGCGGCTGGTCAGGGGTTCGATTCCCCGCCGGGACGACTTCAAGTTTGAAGTTCGTTTCCGGAAGTTTAGTGGGGCAGTTGATGCAGGCTGTCAAGAGATGATGTTGTGTTGAGTTACTTTCTCTTAGTTGCGACTCTCCGTTCCGTAAAAAGAACCTAACCCATTTGGGAGAGACCTACAGAATCCCCCTTGGGGATCCTAAGAGACACAGTGGCCGATCCTCAGAGTCTCGACACACGCCTCTCTCTGTCATGACCAAGCTGCAGTCGCGTACCATGTGTACCGGCCACGCGAGCGCCCGCGGGGATGGTGGGAACCTGTACGAGCTGTAATGGTGTAGACTACAGTCCCCTAGAGGTAGGGTGGTAACCCCTCTAGTAACATGGCACGATCGAGAGCCTCCATCCTTTTGTCGGGTCGTCGTGGCTCGGTCGGTATGGGCGCCGACCACCATGCGGCTGGTCAGGGGTTCGATTCCCCGCCGGGACGACTTCAAGTTTGAAGTTCGTTTCCGAAGTCTAGTGAGGCATTTGATGCAGGCTGTCATCATATGATGTTGTTTTGAGTTACATTCTCTTAGTTGCGAGTCTCCGGTCCGTAAAAAGAACCTAAACCTAACCTAACCTAACCTAACCTAAACCTTAACCTAACCTAACCTAACCTAACCTCACCTACCCTAACACTAAACCTAACCTAACCTAAACCCCCCCCCCCCCCCCCCACCCCCAACCTAACCTAACCTAAACCTAACCTAGCCTAACCTAAACCTAAACCTAACCTAACCTAACCTAACCTAACCTAACCTAACCTAACCTAACCTAATGTTAGGTGTAGTGACATTTTGGACATCCCGAAATGTGACTTTTTGGACCTTTGCAAAAAATGGACTTATAAAATTTAAATAATTTAAACCTAACCTACAGTTTTCAGCCTAACCTAACAATCGACGTTCATTAAACATTGTAGGGTGTAGTGACATTTTGGACGTCCCGAAATGTGACTTTTTGGACCTTTGCAAAAAATGGACTTAAAAAATTTAAATAATTACAAATACTTACTGGCATCAGTTTTAGCCATAGGTATACATACATCGACGTTCATTAGAACATTGATAAATACTCTGTTTTTAGTTTTAGAGATAAGTATATATGGACAAATTGGACATTTCATTGTGCTACTTTTTGGACCTTTGCAAAACATGGACTTTTACTAGTTAAATGATGACAAATACTCATTGTTCTGAGTTTTAGAGATAGATATACAATATGGACGAGCATTAGCATGATGATAAATACTCTGTTTTTAGTTTTTAGTTTAGAGATGAGGTAATAGTAGGTTGAGGACATATATTGGGATCATCTCATTGTTATTGTTCTAATTTTTGGATCTTTGCAAAATTGGACTTATAATACTTAAATAATGACAAATAATCGCCTCCCTCTCTGTTCTTACGCTTTAGAGATAGGTATACAATACAAAATGGACGTTCATTAGAACAATGACAAATACTCTGTTTTTAGCTTTTAGAGAGAGATAGCGTATATGGTAGGTGTAGAGACATATTGGACATTTCGCTCATGTGTGCGACTTTTTGGACCTTTGCAAAACATGGACTTTATTACTAGTTAAATGATGACAAATACTCATTGTTCTGAGTTTAGAGATAGATATACAATATAGGACGAGCATTAGCATGATGATTAAATACTGTGTTTTTAGTTTTAGAGATGAGTGTATATGGTAGGTGAGGGGACATATTGGACATCTCATTGTTCTAATTTTGGATCTTTGCAAAAATTGGACTTATAATACTTAAATAATGAAAATACTCACCTGTTCTTAGCTTTAGAGATAGGTATACAAAAATGGACGTTCATTAGAACAATGACAAATACTCTGTTTTTATTTTAGAGATGAGCGTATATGGGTAGGTGTAGAGAAAAAGACATATTGGACATCTCATTGTGCGACTTTTTGGACCATCGAGTTGCAAAAATGACCATATACTAGTTTAAATCTTTGCAAATACTCACTGATCTGAGTTTTAGAGATAGTATAAAATAATGGAAGTTCATTAGAACAATGACAAATACTCTGTTTTTAGTGTTTTTTTAGAGATGAGTGTATATGGTAGTAGGGGTGTAGTATTGTGTAGGGACATATTGGACATCTCATTGTTCTAATTTTGGATCAATCTTTTGCAAAAATTGGACTTAATATTATTAATACTTAAATAATGACAAATACTCACTGTTCTTAGCTTTAGAGATAGGTATTATTACTATACAAAAATGGACGTTTCATTAGAACAATGACAAATACTCTCCTATGGTTTTTAGTTGTAGAGATTTTAGAGATGAGCGTATATGGTAGGTTGTATTTATTGTTTTAGAGACATTTTTGTAGAGACATATTGGAATCTCATTGTGCGACTTTTTGGACCTTTGCAAAAATGACCCATCTATATCTTTTACTAGTTAAATCATGGCAAATACTCACTGATCTTAGCTTTAGAGATAGGTATAAATATGGACGGAAGTTCATTAGAACAATGACAAATACTCTGTTTTTAGTTTTAGAGATGAGTGTATATGTAGGTATAGGGACATATTGGACATTTCATTGTTTTAATTTTAGATCTTTGCAAAAATTAGACTTGCAATACTTAAATAATGACAAATACTCACTGTTCTTAGTTTTAGAGATAGGTATACAAAAATGGACGTTCATTAGAACGATGATAAATATTCTGTTATTAATTTTAGAGATGAGCGTATATGGTAGGTGTAGAGACATATTGGACATCTCATTGTGTGACTTTTTGGACCTTTGCAAAAATGACCATATACTAGTTAAATCTTTGCAAATACTCACTGATCTTAGTTTTAGAGATAGGTATAAAAATAATGGAAGTTCATTAGAACAATGACAAATACTCTGTTTTTAGTTTTAGAGATGAGTGTATATGGTAGGTGTAGGGACATATTGGACATCTCATTGTTCTAATTTTGGATCTTTGCAAAAATTGGACTTATAATACTTAAATAATGACAAATACTCACTGTTCTTAGCTTTAGAGATAGGTATACAAAAATGGACGTTCATTAGAACAATGACAAATACTCTGTTTTTAGTTTTAGAGATGAGCGTATATGGTAGGTGTAGAGACATATTGGACATCTCATTGTGCGACTTTTTGGACCTTTGCAAAACATGGACTTTTACTAGTTAAATGATGACAAATACTCATTGTTCTGAGTTTTAGAGATAGATATACAATATGGACGAGCATTAGCATGATGATAAATACTCTGTTTTTAGTTTTAGAGATGAGTGTATATGGTAGGTGTAGGGACATATTGGACATCTCATTGTTCTAATTTTGGATCTTTGCAAAAATTGGACTTATAATACTTAAATAATGACAAATACTCACTGTTCTTAGCTTTAGAGATAGGTATACAAAAATGGACGTTCATTAGAACAATGACAAATACTCTGTTTTTAGTTTTAGAGATGAGCGTATATGGTAGGTGTAGAGACATATTGGACATCTCATTGTGCGACTTTTTGGACCTTTGCAAAAATGACCATATACTAGTTAAATCTTTGCAAATACTCACTGATCTTAGTTTTAGAGATAGGTATAAAAATAATGGAAGTTCATTAGAACAATGACAAATACTCTGTTTTTAGTTTTAGAGATGAGTGTATATGGTAGGTGTAGGGACATATTGGACATCTCATTGTTCTAATTTTGGATCTTTGCAAAAATTGGACTTATAATACTTAAATAATGACAAATACTCACTGTTCTTAGCTTTAGAGATAGGTATACAAAAATGGACGTTCATTAGAACAATGACAAATACTCTGTTTTTAGTTTTAGAGATGAGCGTATATGGTAGGTGTAGAGACATATTGGACATCTCATTGTGCGACTTTTTGGACCTTTGCAAAACATGGACTTTTACTAGTTAAATGATGACAAATACTCATTGTTCTGAGTTTTAGAGATAGGTATAAAAATAATGGACGAGCATTAGCATGATGATAAATACTCTGTTTTTAGTTTTAGAGATGAGTGTATATGGTAGGTGTAGGGACATATTGGACATCTCATTGTTCTAATTTTGGATCTTTGCAAAAATTGGACTTATAATACTTAAATAATGACAAATACTCACTGTTCTTAGCTTTAGAGATAGGTATACAAAAATGGACGTTCATTAGAACAATGACAAATACTCTGTTTTTAGTTTTAGAGATGAGCGTATATGGTAGGTGTAGAGACATATTGGACATCTCATTGTGCGACTTTTTGGACCTTTGCAAAACATGGACTTTTACTAGTTAAATGATGACAAATACTCATTGTTCTGAGTTTTAGAGATAGATATACAATATGGACGAGCATTAGCATGATGATAAATACTCTGTTTTTAGTTTTAGAGATGAGTGTATATGGTAGGTGTAGGGACATATTGGACATCTCATTGTTCTAATTTTGGATCTTTGCAAAAATTGGACTTATAATACTTAAATAATGACAAATACTCACTGTTCTTAGCTTTAGAGATAGGTATACAAAAATGGACGTTCATTAGAACAATGACAAATACTCTGTTTTTAGTTTTAGAGATGAGCGTATATGGTAGGTGTAGAGACATATTGGACATCTCATTGTGCGACTTTTTGGACCTTTGCAAAAATGACCATATACTAGTTAAATCATGGCAAATACTCACTGATCTTAGTTTTAGAGATAGGTATAAAAATAATGGAAGTTCATTAGAACAATGACAAATACTCTGTTTTTAGTTTTAGAGATGAGTGTATATGGTAGGTGTAGGGACATATTGGACATCTCATTGTTCTAATTTTGGATCTTTGCAAAAATTGGACTTATAATACTTAAATAATGACAAATACTCACTGTTCTTAGCTTTAGAGATAGGTATACAAAAATGGACGTTCATTAGAACAATGACAAATACTCTGTTTTTAGTTTTAGAGATGAGTGTATATGGTAGGTGTAGGGACATTTTGGAGATCTCATTTTGTTACTTTATGGACCTTTGCAAAAGATGGACTTATAATAGTTAAATGATGAGAAATACTCACTGTTCTTAGTTTTAGAGATAGGTTTACAAAATGGACGATCATTAGCACGATGATAAATACTCTGTTTTTAGTTTTAGAGATGAGTGTATATGGTAGGTGTAGGGACATATTGGACATTTCATTGTGCTAATTTTGGATCTTTGCAAAAATTGTACTTATACTACTTAAATAATGACAAATACTCACTGTTCTTAGTTTAAGACATAGGTATACAAAAATGGACGTTCATTAGAACGATGATAAATACTCTGTTTTTAGTTTTATAGATGAGTGTATATGGTAGGTGTAGGGACATTTTGGACATCTCATTGTGCTACTTTTTGGACCTTTGCAAAAAATGGACTTATACTAGTTAAATGATGACAAATACCAACTGTTCTTAGTTTTAGAGATAGGTATACAGGACGTTCATTAGAACGATGATAAATACTTTATTTTTAGTTTTAGAGATGAGTGTATATGGTAGGTGTAGGGACATATTGGACATCTCATTGTTCTAATTTTGGATCTTTGCAAAAATTGGACTTATAATACATAAATAATGACAAATACTCACTGTTCTTAGCTTTAGAGATAGGTATACAAAAATGGACGTTCATTAGAACAATGACAAATACTCTGTTTTTAGTTTTAGAGATGAACGTATGTGGTAGGTGTAGAGACATTTTGGACATCTCATTGTGCTACTTTTTGGACCTTTGCAAAAATGACCATATACTAGTTAAATCATGGCAAATACTCACTGTTCTTAGTTTTAGAGATAGGTATAGAAATAATGGACGTTTATTAGAACGATGATAAATACTCTGCTTTTAGTTTTAGAGATGAGGGTATATAGTAGGTGTATGGACATATTGGACATCTCATTGTTCTAATTTTGGATCTTTACAAAAAAATGGACTTATAATACTTAAATAATGACAAAATACTCACTGTTCTTAGTTTTAGAGATAGGTATACAAAAATGTACGTTCATTATGACGATGATAAATACTCTTTTTTTAGTTTTAGAGGAGTTTATATGGTAGGTGTAGTGAATATTTGACATCACATTGTGCTAATTTTACACCTTTGCAGAAAATGGACTTTTACTAGTTAAATATGACAAATACTCACTTGTTCTGAGTTTTAGAGATAGTTATAAAATATGGACGAGCATTAGCATGATGATAAATACTCTGTTTATAAGTTTTAGAGATGAGTGTATATGGTAGGTGTAGGGACATATTGGACATCTCATTGTGCTAATGTTGGATCTTTGATATAATTGGACTTATAACACTTAAATAATGACAAATACTCACTGTTCTTAGCTTTAGAGATAGGTATACAAAAATGGACGTTCATTAGAACAATGACAAATACTCTGTTTTTAGTTTTAGAGATGAGCGTATATGGTAGGTGTAGAGACATATTGGACATCTCATTGTGCGACTTTTTGGACCTTTGCAAAACATGGACTTTTACTAGTTAAATGATGACAAATACTCATTGTTCTGAGTTTTAGAGATAGATATACAATATGGACGAGCATTAGCATGATGATAAATACTCTGTTTTTAGTTTTAGAGATGAGTGTATATGGTAGGTGTAGGGACATATTGGCCATCGCATTGTTCTAAGTTTGGATCGTTGCAAAACTTGGACTTATAACACTTAAATAATGACAAATACTCACTGTTCTTAGTTTTAGAGATAGGTATACAAAAATGGACGTTCATTAGAACGATGGACAAATACTCTGTTTTTAGTTTTAGAGATGAGTATATGGTAGGTGTAGAGACATATTGGACATCTCATTGTGCGACTTTTGGACCTTTGCAAAAATGACCATTTAACTAGTTAAATCTTTGACAAATACTCATTGTTCTGAGTTTTAGAGATAGGTATAAAAATAATGGAAGTTCATTAGAACAATGACAAATACTCTGTTTTTAGTTTTAGAGATGAGTGTATATGGTAGGTGTAGGGACATATTGGACATTTCATTGTGCTAATTTTGTATCTTTGCAAAAATTGGACTTATAACAGTTAAATAATGACAAATACTCACTGTTCTTAATTGTAGAGATAGTATACAAAAATGGACGTTCATTAGAACGATGATAGATACTCTGTTTTTAGTTTTATAGATGAGTGTATATGGTAGGTGTAGGGACATATTGGTGCTACTTTTTGGACCTTTGCAAAAAATGGACATATACTAATTAAATGATGACAAATACTCATTGTTCTGAGTTTTAGAGATAGATATACAATATGGACGAGCATTAGCATATGAGAAATACTCTGTTTTTAGTTTTAGAGATGCCTGTATATGGTAGGTGTAGGGACATATTGGACATCTCATTGTTCTAATTTTGGATCTTTGCAAAAATTGGACTTATAATAACTTAAATAATGACAAATACTCACTGTTCTAGCTTTAGAGATGGGCATAGAAAATGGACGTTCATTAGAACAATGACAAATACTCTGTTTTTTAGTTTTAGAGATGAGCGTATATGGTAGGTGTAGAGACATATTGGACATCTCATCATTGTGCGACTTTTTGGACCTTTGCAAAAATGACCATAAAACATAAAAAAAATACTAGTTAAATATTTGCAAATACTCACTCCACTGATCTTAGTTTTAGAGATAGGTATAAAAATAATGGAAGTTCATTAGAAGAAAAAAAAACAATGACAAATACTCTGTTTTTAGTTTTAGAGATGAGTGTAATGGTAGGTGTAGGACATATTGGACATCTCATTGTGCTCAAATCTAATTTTGGACATTTGCAAAAAACGGACCTATAATAATTAAATAATTACAAATACTCACTGTTCTTAGCTTTAGAGCTAGGTATACAAAAATGGACGTTCATTAGAACAATGACAAATACGCAGTTTTTAAGTTTTAGAGATGAGCGTATATGGGTAGGTGTTAGAGACATATTTTTGGACATCTCATTTTGTGCGACTTTTTGGACCTTTGCCAACCCAAAACATGGACTTTTACTAGTTAAATGATGATAAATAATCACTGTTCTTAGTTTTAGAGATAGGTATACTAAATGGACGATTATTAGCACGATGTAAATTCTCTGTTTTTAGTTTTAGAGATAAGTGTATATGGTAGGTGTAGGGACATAATGGACATTTCATTAGTCTAATTTTGGATCTTTGGAAAAATTGGACTTATAATACTGAAATAATGACAAATACTCACTGTTCTTAGCT
>NW_028234413.1:55244-65244 GCF_977035675.1 Penaeus japonicus
AAATTTTTTATATATTTATTTATATATAATATAATATTTATAAATAAAATATATAGATAATTTATTAAAATATAAATAAATATATATTCATATATACATAGATTGTAATATATATATAAATATATATATATAATAATTAAATAATATAAATATATTTTAATTATAATTAATAGATAAATATATATAAAAATATCTACTTATATAATTAAATTATATATATTTATATACATATAAAATATATAATTGATATATATATATAATATATAATATATATTTATAATAGTCATATATATATAGAATATATAAACAAATTAATATATATAATATATATTTAATTATGTATATAAATAATTTAAAAACATTATATATATATATATATAATAATTATAAAATTTTTATATTATATATATATAATTAATATAAATATTGTAATAAAGTATTATAAATAATTATATCTAATATATATATATATAATTATGTCTATATATATATATAAATATAATATATTATATATATATTTTTAAAAAATTATCTAAATATTAATATATATAAATATACAAATCAATAACCATGAATGTTTTTATATATATGTATTTTATAATTCTTATATGTTGTAATAATACATATATATATATAAAATATATATATTTTAAAATATAGTAATAATAGTATATATATATCAATATATAAATATATATCATAAATATATATAAATATATATATATAAATGTATAAATTTAAATGTAAATAATAAAATCATATATTATATAATATATAATATGATATATGTCTAGTTAATATATATATATATATATAAATTATATATGTCTATATATAATATAATAAATTTAAAAATATAATATATAAATATATAATATAATATATATATATATAATAATATATATATTATATATATAAAATACATATAAATGTAAAATATAAGTAATATAATTATAATATATATATATATTATATATAAATAATATATATAAAAATATATATTTAAATATAAATTTTCTATATATATAATATAGATCTATATATAATATAATATTATAAATAATATGTATAGTATATATATAATATATATATAAATATATATATATATATATATATATATATTAATAAATAAATATATAAATATATATATATTATATGTTATATATATAAATAGAAATATAATATATATCCCATATATCATATATGATGTAAATAATATTATAATAAATAATATATTATTAATTATTATAAATAAATATCTAAAATATATAATATATTTAATATATTAAGTACATATATATGAAATAATTATTATATAAATAAACATTATATAAAATAAACTATATATAATATATATATAATGATATACATATATATATATATCTATAAATATAATTTATATGTATTATATAGTATTTATCTATATTATACTAAATAATATAATATAATATAATAAATCTATAAATATCTATAATTCATATCTATATTTATATATCAAAATATACAATTTGAATAAATAATATTCTATATATTATTAAATATATATCTATTATAAATAATATAAATATACATATAAAAAGCCAAGAATGTTATATACTCTATATAATATATAATTTCTTTTATATGTTTACAAACCCTATATAAAAGAAATTATTATATAAAAGTTTATTATATTTAATTATATAATATATATCTATAAAATATTATATATTTATATAATATATATATTATATAACATTATAAAATATATATATCTAAATATAATAATATATAAATAAATTTATATATTTTGTATATAAATAAATATATAAAAATATATATATATTAAATATTATATATATAGTATATATAATTATTAAATAATATTATATATATATAAATATAAATCTAAATATATAAATAAAAATAAATAAATATAAAAAAGTATTTTAAGTATATATTAAATATATTATGATATATAAATATATGTAAAATACATAATATATAGATATTAAATATATATATTTATAAATATAATATTATATAAATATATTTACAAATTATATAAAATATTAAATATTTTTTATATATATAAAGGAGTTATATATATATAAATAAAAGATAAATCTATAAATAAATATATATTTAATAATATATGAAAATTTATATAAAAAATATATATTAATATACTAAAATAAAAAAATTATAAATATATAAAAAAATCTATAAATATATATAACTATATATATTATACGTATATTGATAATAAAATATATAACCTATTATAAAAATATATATAAATATATTATATATCATATCTATAAATATATATCTTATATATTAATGCGCCAAAGACATCCTGGGTATTATAACAATTAATATATAAATGTATATCTATATCAATCTATATATCAATAAATCAATATATAAATATATAAATCATATAAATCATATATACATAATATATATCAAATATATATATATAATAAATATACTATAATAATCCTATAAATATATAAATATATATATATATCGTAATAACTAGTAAAAAAATATAACATATATATATATATAAACTAATATCAATATACTCAATAAATCTATATAAAAATTATATATATATAATATATATAATATATAAAATAAAATAAATATATCTATATATTAAAAAATTAAATATATACTATATTAATAAAAATATATAATATATATATATATAGCTAAATAACATTATACACATCTATATGAAAATATTAATATATACTCTATATATATAACCATATAAAAATATATATAGTAATATAAATATAATTTAATATATTAAATATAATTAAAAATATATATATTATATATATATATATATTAATATATATATATAAATATATATAAATATTTATATATATATAATAGTATATAATATATATTATATATATATATATATAATATATATATATATTATATAAATATATAAAATTATAATATATATATATATATAATATATATTTGTATATAATATATAATAGATATATTATATATAGTATATATATATATATATATTATATATACTTATACTATAGATTAATTATATATGAATAAAGTAATTTTATTATATATATATATATATAATATAAATAGTGAATATATAGATATATATATATATAATAATAATTATAATATATAGATATAATTTAATAAAATATAATATACTAAATATATATATTTAGAGAGTTATATGATAATATATATTTATATCTGTATACTTAATTATATAGATATATTTATATTTATATATATAGATATATATATATATATATATTTATATAATATAGTATATTCATATATATATATTTATAATATATATAGTATATAATAATATATATATATGTATAATATCTATAAATAATACATATAATATATATATATATATCTATATACATATATATATTAGTAAATATATATATATCTAAATTTATATAATATATAATATATATCTATATATATATAATATTTCTTTATAATATATAATCTATATATATATATAATATATATAAATATATATAAATATAAAGTATATATCAATATAATTATATATATATGTTTATAACATATCTAATAAATATTAACTATAATAAATAATATCTATCTATAATATATATAAATATATATCTATATATATTATATCCCATAAAAAACATATATATATCATATATATATAAAAATCTATATATAAAACTATATATATCTCATTCCAAATAAATCTACAAACTCGCATATAAACAAATATATATATATAAATTATATATAAAAAAAAACACTCTAAATCAATAACAAACTATCATACAATATATAAATACAATAAAACTATAATATAACACTACCTACACTAAAAAAAAAATATAATATACAATAAATATATAAATATCTGATCAATAAAACAATATAAATATAACAATCAATCTATAATAACTATATCCAAATATGTATAAAAAACTAAAAATATATATAAATATAAATATAAAAATCTATATAAATATAACATCTAATAATAAGAACCCAAACAACAAAAATATATAAATCTTCACAAAAAATACTAAACTAAATAAATATATCTATAAATATATAACTCACACTCTAAAAGCATAAATAACAATCACAATATATAAACACAAAAATATCTATATATAACTAACAAAAAATAAATCAAAAAATTATCTAACTAATATAAATATAAATATAAAACACATAATCTAAAATAACTAAATCGTAAATAAGTATATATATATAATATATATATAAGATCAAAATCTAATATATATCAACATATCTCTATATATAAAAATATAAAATAAAAATCTCTATATAAAAATATAATATATATATATATTAAAAAAAAAATCAATAAATAACTATCCACACTCTATCAATAAAATCTAAAATAAATATAATATAATATCAAATATAAATAAATATAAATCTCTATCTATAAACAAAAAAATATATATATAAAAATCACATAAATATATAAACTTATATAGCTATATAACTATATATATATATATATAACAAAATATAAAAATAAATTAAACATATATAAAGTTACTGAGATATATCTAATATCTAATATAAATAAATGAATACTAAATCAATATATCTATATCTATATATATATAATATCTATATAAATATATTTATATCTAAATACATATATATAAATATAAATAAATATATCTATTATATAAAAACCATAACTATATATAACCAAATCTAACTATATTATATCATTATAAAAATAAATATAAATATATATACACCCATAAATATAAATATATATAATATAAATATATAAAGATATCACTAAATATTATATCATATATAATTTTCAACTATATCAATATTTAAATATATATAATATATATAAATATAAAATAAATATATCTAAATATATATGTATAATATATATATATATATATATATATATATATATATATATAATATATATACAAATATATACAATATAAAAAAAATATATTATCTATAATATATATAAAAATAAATATATATAAATATTATATAAATAACAATACATATATATATAAATATAAATATATATATATATATAAATATATATATATATCAACATATATATATATATATATATAATATATTATATATCTAAAAATATAATATATATATCTATATATATATAAATATATAACATTTGTATACAATATATATATATATATATAACTATATAGTAAAAAAAAAAATATAATGATCAATATATATATATATAAATAACCAACTATATATAGAAATATATATAATTTTAAATAAATATAAATATATATATATATAATAAATATAATAAAAATATATACATATATCTACAACCAATAACAAAATATCAATAAATATAAATATAAAATATATATAAATATATATAAAACAACCAATAATATATAAAGTATATCTGTAAATATGTATATATATATATATACATAACTCAATATATATATATAATACTAAATATACTATTAATATATATATATATATATATAAATATATATCAATATATTTAATAATATATAATTATTATATATAAATATATCAATATATATATATATATCTAAATATAATATAAATGAATATAAATAATATATGTAAATTAATATATAAGAATTATATAAAAAAATATATATATCTATGTATATATTATTTAGAATATATAAATAAATATATAAATATATATATATATAAAAATATATAACTCATATAATATCAAATGTAGATATCTAAATCTATATATTAGTATATCAAAATATAATATACATTTAGACATATACTATATCTTGTGTGTGTGGTGTTTATGTGTGTGTGTAGTGTTTAATTAGTGTGTTATATATATAAATTATATAATATAATAAATATATATATAAATATATATTATATATATATAAAAATAAATATAAAAATTTATGATATATTATATAATATATCAAATATATATATATAAAATATATATATATGTAGTAAATATACTAATTATATACAAATATATCTAATATAATAAATATCTATATATACAAAATCTATAATATAAAAAATAATAAAAACAATATTTTAATCTATGTAGTAATATACCATCCTATATTATATATAAATATATAAATATATATATAAAATATGTATATATATTATAAAATATATATAATATATTATTTATATATATATATATATATTATAATATGTATATAAAATATAAATGTGTGTGTATGTGTAGTGTGTTGGTGTGTAAACATATATTTTATAAAATTTTGTTGTATATATATATACATATAATATATCTATATATAATATATATATATATATATTTATCACATATATATATATATATATATATATATATACATATATATATAATTCCATATATCAATATATATAAAATATATATATACACACACAACAAAACATTACATACACACATACACATACACATACAAAATATATAAATATATATATATATAATATATAAATATATATAAATATATATATAAAAATATATATATATAAAATATACATATATATATATATATAATATATAAATAAATATATATATATTTATATATATATATATATATAATATATAAATAAATATATTAATACTATAGATATATGGATTATATATATATAAATATATATATATATATATCTAATATATAGAAAATATAGATAGATGATAGATAGATAATATATGATATCTATATATATATTAAATATATAAATATATATATATATATATCTATATATATATATATAATGTACATATAAATATTAATATATCTATATAAATAAAATATATATATCTGATATATAATATATAATATATATATATCTATATATATATATATAAAATATATTTATAAATATATATATACATATATATATATATATATTTATAAATATATATATATATAATATATATTAAACATTAATATATATAATAAAAATAAATATATATATATATAATATATATATATATAATATATATAATATAAATAAAATATATATATATATATGTATATAAATATATATATATATATATGTATATATATATATATATAAAATATATATAATATATATATAATAAATTTCATATATATATATAACATTATATATAATATATATATATATATATATATATATAATATAAATATATATAATATATGTATATATATTATATGAATATATATATAATAATTATATAATATATATATATACACACATACAAAATACTATCTCTAGAGTGATAGAGTGTGAAGTGTGTGAGAGTGTTAGAGAGTGAGTGTATAGATATTGACAATAGATACTCACACACACAAAACACACTCATTCACTCACACATTCACTCTCACACACACCACAAACACCCCACTCACACAAACAATACTACACACCCACACTCACACTACAGTCACACACACCTCCACGACACGACACACACACCCACACACACACAGCACAAACACACACGACTAGACGACACACAGCAGCACACACACTCACACAGACACACACACACACACCACACAAACACACACACAACACACACACACAAACACACCCCACACACAATAACCACATCCATACAACTGATACCCACACACAACACTCCACACACCAACACCCACCCACGACACACAACACCACACAAAGACACACTACGCACCACACACATCGACGACACTACGCCACACACACACACAGCCACAACACACACACACACACACCAACACTCACACACACACACACACACACGACGACACCCCCACATACACACCTACACACACACACACACACACACACACACGACACCCACACATACACACTCACACACACAAACACCACACCCAAACAAACACACACACACACAATCCACATACTCACACAAACACACACACACACACACACATAACCTAATCCACACACACACACACACCATACTACACACACCCCAACCCTCACTCACAACCCACACACAACAAAACATCACATACGATCACACACAAAACCACTACACCCACAACACAAACCCTACAAATTCACACAAACACAAACACACACTACACACACGACACACTCACACTACTCTACACACACACACACACACACACACACCCACACATCACACACACACACACACAGAAACAACGGACACACACACACAACCCACAAACCAATAAATAACAACACACACCACACAATCACCACTCACACACACACCACACACACCACCAGACACAAGCACATACACACTAAACTCACACACACATTCCCACAGCCAACAGACACCCACACAACCCCCCCACACACACTCACACACACACTCATCGACAACACACACACACACACACACAAACACACACAACACCAACATCACCCCCCCCCCCCCCCACCACTCACAAACACACACATCCACACACACACACACAAAGCACACACACACACACACACACAATACACAAACCTAACATATAATATATAATACATACAAAAACACACACACCCAACAAAACACACACAGCACACACACACACACACACACTCACACACACACACACACATACACACACACACACACACTAAACACACATAACAAAAAAACACACACCAACTCCTACACACAAACTCAACACCAAAACTTACACACACACACACACCACTCAAACACACACACACACTAACACACACACACCACACACACACTCCCATCACACACACCAACACAACACACACACACACACTACACTAACACACACACACACACAGCTACACATACAAAATCACATACATACCTGACCACACACGAACTCACTCACATACCCAGCACACACACACACACACACACCCCTACCCCTAACACTTCACACACACATAACAATCACACACACACACACAACACACACCACACTGACACACAAACAACACACACACACACACACACAACATCACACACACACACAAATACATCATCACGACACACACCCACACTACACACAACACACACACACACACACACACACAACACAAAATAACACACACACACAACCAACACACACAACATCCTACCCACCCACAACACCCACACACTCACGACACAACGCCACACACACACACTCAAACAACCCCTATAACACACACACACAGCTAACTACACACACACACACACACTACCAACACAGACACACTACCCACACACACTACACAAACACACCACACTATCACACAAACACACACACACAACACAAACACATACAGTACATACCATACACACACACCACAAACACACAAAAAACACACACTAAATCACACACAAACACACACACAAGCACACACACACAGACACACCAACACTCACAAACACACACAAACTTCACAACACACACGACACACGACACTCACACACACACACATCACCACACACCACACACTTCATCACACAAATCACACACACACACACAACACAAACACACCACACACACACACATACATACACACACCCACACACTAATAAACACAACAACCGACACACAAGACACACCCACAACGGCACATAACCGAATCACACACAGCCGACTCACCCACAGCAGCACAACACACTTCAACACACAACATCACACACACACACACACACAAACACACACTAACACAGTACCACACACAGACCACCACACATACATACCTACCTACACACAATCACTACACTCACCAACCCAATCCCCACCACCACACACAACACACAACCCACTCACACACCACAAACACACAAACATCAACACACACTCAACTCTCAATACAAAACCTATCCAAACAACACGACAACAGACACAATCACACACACATCTCACACACACACACCAACATAATTACACACAACAATCGACACATCCACACACACACATTACACATCCCCACACAAAAAACACAAACTCCACACACACACATAACTACACAAACAAACCAC
>NW_028234413.1:70244-72744 GCF_977035675.1 Penaeus japonicus
TCAATGAAATTATCAAAGTTGAGAGTGCCTTTAGAGAGGGCAAATATTTAAAGGAGGCTTTGAGACCAAGGCCAATTAAGGTCAAATTAGAAAGTGAAAAACAGAAATGGAAACTAATTGGAAAGAATATGAAACTAAAGGAAATTGATGATTATAAAGAAGCATGGATATCACCGGACTTGAGCTATGAAAAAGGTGAAATAAAAAAACATTGATAAATAAACTAAGAGAAAACAGAGAAAAAGACGGAGCAGGAAAACACTGGTATATCACCAGTAATAGACAAGGACATTCAGTCCTGCGAAGCATACCTATTCGAACAAAGGCAGGTGATGAAACGCCCACCGCTACATCAGGGAAAGGTCCAGCACCCCCAAAATAGGGGGAAATGACATCAACTATCTAACAATAATAGGTTATGTAGACACGCAAATAAATAATTTATTTGAGACTCTCATATTGCTAAATATACAGGGATTATATACAAAAAGTAACCAGAAAAATACTACATATCTAGAGGATATATATATATATATATATATATATATATATATATATATATATATATATATATATATACACACACACACACACACACTTGGTTACTTGGTGGTAGTTACAGCCTGAGCCTTGTTAGTAGCTCATGGATTATATACAAAAAGTAACCAGACAAAACCTACATATCTAGAGGACATGGCAAAGATCAACAATTATTCAATGATAACTCTTACAGAAACTCATCTGAATGAAGGCATAAAAAATGAAGAAATTAAAATTAATAACTATGAGCTAATAAGGAAAGATAGAAATAAGAGAAGCAGAGGAGGAGTAGCTCTTTATATCAGGAAAGAATAAGCAACTAGAATGGATACTGTAATAGAATACTCTAATAATACAGTAGAAATACTAGGGATATTGACAAAAGATACAAAAGAGCTATACATTATTTTATACAGACCTCCTGGAACAGAAACATCTTTCAATGAATCGCTAGGCATTATTAGTAATTACATTGTCAATACAAGGGAAATTGAAGCTATTATTATATTTGGCGATTTTAATTTCCCCTTTATTGATTGGGAAACAAAGAAAATAAATATAGGAGCAAATGCCACTAAAGATGAAAAACAACAAGCGAGAATGCTTTTAGATTTTGAAGAAATTTTTTACCTTAACCAAATCAATATCCCAATAAGGGAAGAAAATATACTGGACCTTGTTTTCATTAGTATAGGGGAAGATGTACACAACATACCATCAACTTATACAGCCCAATCAGACCACAAAATAATTGAAATCGCAATGAATAAGTTAAATAATCAGAAAAGTAGTAAAAAAAAAACAGATAGCTGAAGCAGAAAAGAGTCTTAGATCTTTAAACTTTAGCCATAATCAAATAGAAAAGTCACTGAAAGATATTGACGTCCTCTTAACGCCAAATTATATACTAGAGAAGCTTTATAATACATTTAAAGATGTTTGTAGAATGTTTGTGCCCCCCCCCAAAAAAAAAAAAAAAAAAAAAAAAAAAAAGAGATCGAAGGATCATGTTAAGAAACAAAAAAAAATAAGGTTAACAAATTGAAAAAAAAAAAAAAGATCAGATCAAGAGAGAAAGAATCAAAGCAGAGATAAGGCTATTAGAAGATAAATTAAATCTGTCTATAAGTAACCAAAAAGCAGCCGAAGAAAAAAGAGCTGTGGAAGCTATAAAACAGAATGCAAAATATTTTTTTTTCTCTTATGCAAACAACAGGTTAAAGAGGAGAACAGAAATTGGGCCTCTTGAGAATAATGGTGCATTGGTAACCGATTCAAATGAAATGGCTGAATTACTCAAATTGCAATATGAAGAAGTCTATAGTGTCCCAAGAATTAAAAAAAATAATATCAGACCCACAACAACATTTTAGTATTATTAGTAACGAAGATGAATGTCTCACTGACTTCATATTCAATGAAAAAGATATTCTTGAAGCAGAAAGTGAAATATCAACAAACTCAGCAGCTGGGCCAGATGAAATCCCAGCAATCTTAAAAAAAAAAACTGCAAAGAAACCATAGCAAAGCCACTGGTAACTTTGTGGAGGAAATCTTTGGACATGGGGATTATCCCCATCTTACTGAAAGAGGGTACTATAATTCCAATATATAACATCTCATATAATAAAAATATTTGAAAGGGTAGTGAGGAAAAAAAAATCAGTTTTTAGAAAAAGAAAACAAGATAAACCCCGGGCAACATGGATTCAGAAGTGGTAGATCTTGTTTATCACAGATCTTGACACACTTTGAATACATACTAAGGGACCTAACTGAAAATAGAGAAGTTGATGTAATATATCTAGACTTTGCATAAGCTTTTGACAAAGTAGATCACGGCATTCTGCTACATAAGATTAAAGACCTTGGAATCGGCGGGAAAGTTGGAAGATGGATTTACAACTTCCTAATAAATCGTAAACAAAAAGTACAAATTAATGGGCTTTACTCAAATGAA
>NW_028234413.1:85244-87744 GCF_977035675.1 Penaeus japonicus
GCTTACCCTGAAATCTCAGCTTGATGAAGTGAAGATGATCATTGCAACTTTGGGAACAACTATAAAAGATGTAGAACTGGAGATAATTGAGGTAGGTAGAGTAATGAACACTTGTGCACTTTTCTTTATTTTTGATAAATGTTTATTAGTTATCAGTGAGTACATTTTCAATGTTGAGGAAAAATCCAACCCATTGACACCAGGAATGCATATGCACATAAACTGTCCAGTGTTTTTCTTCTTCTTCTTCTTCTTTCTTTTCCTTTTTTTTCTTGTCTTTTCTTTTATATCTTTTTTGTAGAACTGTCCATGAGTACAGAAAAATAATGAAAATTATAAAACAAAAACTGACCTGTGAACTGGTGTCAGTGAGTAAAAAGCAGTAGGTTGAAAGGTTTAGTTGAGTTGACAGTTAATTTGATAAACAATTGAGTTGGTAAAAGTGTGAATATTTTTTCTATATTTACTTCTTAATTTTTTTTGTGAAAATGCAGAGGGATAAAAACGAATTTTATATTCCTACTTATATTTTGAATATACAATTGCAGGGCAAAGAGAGGATTGAGAAGTTAGCCAGCCAGGTTGTGCAGGCCAGCGAACGGCAAGAAATAGAAGAGCGAGAACGCAAGTTGGCCGTGTACAAGAACGACAATGAGAACGGGTCACGCCGTTTGGTTGAACTGAAACAGTCACTGCAGACCTTCACTTCAGCTTATGATTTGGTGAAGGACCAACTGCTCGGAGTTATGCAGGAGATCCAGCAGGGGGTTGCCAAGCAGAAGTAAGTTCGATTTTTATTATTCTCCCCCTTCTAAAGAATTTTACATTCAATTTTATGTGTGTGTGTGTTTTTGTGTGCATGTCTATCTGTTTGTCTTTACTGTGTGTCTGTCTGTGTGTCAGTCAGCCAATCATTATTTGTTTTTGTGTGTTTCTAGGCTTATGCATACACTTCCTATTTGTATTGATAACATGCACATGTATTTTTCTAGGGAATGCTTAGCAGGCCTGAGTCAGAAGGACCGTGCTAAAGGCTTAGTGTTGGAAGAAACAGAAGACATTTCCATGAAAATTCAACAGCTGATGGAGCAGTTGGCCTCCAAGCAAGAGAAGATTTCACAGCTGCACTTGTCATGGAAACTGAAAAAGGAGAGCCTCCAGCATGAAGTTAACCAACGCAAGTTGTAAGTACATTTCTGGTGAAACTGTCAGGAAAAGTACTACTGATTTTCAGAGCATATGTGAATAATTATTTTGTGTAATTGTAGCATTTTATTTATTTTTTTCTTCCTCCTCCTTTCTTTCTTTCTTTCATTCTTTCTAAACTTATTTCTTCCTCTTCTTCCTTTTCTCTAAATCTTTTTTCTCTCTCTCACCTCCGTTACTCATGTTATTCTGCTTTGTGTGTCTCAGGACCTTAGAGGAAATGCGTCGCAATCTGACTGAGGATGAGATTGTTCTCCAGGACATGGAGGCCGAGCATGCAAGGCTTAGCCATGAAATTCAGCAACTAAAGGAGCAGATTGCTGATTTCAACCACTTCATTGCATCAAATTACCAGAATATTTTGCAAGCTGTAAGTAATTATATATATATATATATATATATATATATATATATATATATATATATGTGTGTGTGTGTGTGTGTGTGTATATATATATATATATATATATATATATATATATATATATTTTTTTTTTTTTTTTTTTTTTTTTTTTTTTTTTTTTTTTTTTTTTTTTCATTTCTTTCTTTCTCGTTTTCGGTTTCCCAATCAGCTATTCTTTGGATTATTTTGACAGTTGGAAATTAAGTTTTTGCTTTGCTTATGGTAATGATCATTTGTATTGAAATTTGAGGAAATATATTGCAGTTCTCTATGAATTACATTGTAGGTGTAACATTCTTTGACACTGATATGAATCTCTTACTTTTTATTCTTACACATTTATATACTGATTGAGAGATATAAAGATATATATTCTCACAAAAAATTAAAAGTTGTGTCACTGGAAAAGCAGGACATTATAACAAGTTTAATAGTGTTAATAGAATTGTATATTTTTGTACATAATTTTGCTTTTCAATTCAGTTTCACATTATGAAATTAATTAAGATTTAGATTTCATTGATATTACTGTCTATTTTTATTCACAGATGGAGAAACACAACAATGAGTTGCAGACGACTTTGACTGACTTGACTGAGACAATTTACCAAGCCAAGGGAAATAACTAAAAGGAAGTTCTTCCTTCTCTGTGAACGACTATACACACTCTTATTGAGTTGGCAAAATGACGGAAAGAAAACCACTCTCTACACAAGACAAGTTTATTAAAAGATGGGATGATCATTTTGAAAGCTTCCTGGTTCTTCATCTTCAGATCTGACCTGAAGATAAAGTCGGGACAGATTGGTTAACTATGGTCATGATTTCAATAAGCTTTTATTGTGTATCATGGATTTTTTTCTGTAGCTTCTTCTCTGTGCTGTCTGATAA
>NW_028234413.1:105244-107744 GCF_977035675.1 Penaeus japonicus
ATACAGGCTGATGATGATGATGTATGTATGTATGTATGTATGTATGTATGTATGTATGTGAATGTATATATATGTATGATATGTATGATATGTATATGTATGATATGTATATGTATGATATGTATATGTATGATATGTATATATATATATATATATATATATATATATATATATATATATATATATATATATATATATATATATATATATATATATATATATATATATATATATATATATATATTTATTTATTTATTTATTTATAACCCTCAACAAGTGGCACAGTGAGTAGTATATCCTTATGAAGGAGCTTCTCAAAGTATTACAATTGTACATTGTTTTCTGATTTCTCTGTTTGTCCGTTGGTATGTTTTGTAATGCAGGGAGAGGAGGCAGTGACGCTCATAGCTTGAGAATGTCCTTTTTTTCTGGTCTAAGTGCAGTGATGGAAGCATGGCGACTTATACAGATTAAGTGTAACTTTTTGTGTATGTGTCAGTCTTGATTGGTCTTAGAGTAAATTAACCCATTGCAGACGGAGATAAATTTGCTTGCCCAGCCTCCAGGATAGGTTTTATTTTAGAGAGAGACCACTTGAAGCAATATAATTTGAAGCATCCAAATCTCTTTCAGTCATTCATTGTAAAACTAGAACGGTTTTTGTGTTTTATTTTTTTGTGTGTTTTATTGAGTTTAGAGACTTATATGTGCCGTATGACAGGCTCTATCAGTGCTGCAGTTGACTAAAATTGTAGTATGTTATCCATATTAGCTCATTATTTTCTTTATACTCAATGTGATAGAAGTATTGCTGTTTTATGGGAGGACAAAAGGCAACTTTATTTTTTTCGTATTTTTGTGCTGTCATGAACGAATACGAAACATATAACCACCTACAATAAAGATAACAAGAAGAGGTAGGGAAGAGGAATGAAACCTGTGCTTGTGACTGTGAGTGCCACAGTGAAAGACATCCATATTGGCACAGGAGCACATTTTAGACACTGGGTATGGATTGAGTCACCTTCCTCTTCTCGTTCTGCCTGCACATCCTTCATCGGCGGTACTTTAGAGCAAGGGTTCATCAACTTAGTGTGTGCCATCGCTCTATAGAGACAGTGCATGCTAGAGACCGTGGATGGGTGCCATTCAAGGCTCTCTCACCTGCTGGTGCTAGAAAAAAGTGGTGCCATCTAGGTTTTGGACGTTAAGCTTTCACGATATTACGGTAATTATAGTAATTAGGACTGCAGTAGCCATCATCACTCATTCCTTTTTCATAGCAAAATAGAATAGCACAGTGATCCAAAATCCCCGAACGTCGTGTACGTCATGACGCCCGTCGTCAGGCCAAAGCTCCTACGTCATGTATGTCATGACACCCGTACGCAATGGGTTAAGGCTATCATGCCTACCTTCAGAGTGACGTGTTTCATCAAATGTTTGTAATTGTAACAGTTAGGAACCCTACTGTTAGTCAGTTTGCGACTATTGTGCTTTTGATAGTGGCGGTTATTGAACCCTACTGTTAGTCAGGGTGCGACTATTGTGCTTTTGATATTGGCGGTTATTGAACCCTACTGTTAGTAAGTGTGCGACTATTGTGCATGACAGTAGTTATCTAACTCTATTAAACTATTGTACTAGATTGCGCAATGATCTTCGTTTCACAAATTATATTTTTGTGTGTATATTAATATTCTATTTTTCTCGTATCTTTTCTGATAATTCAGTGCTTAGTATCACAGTACCTTGCTATAACTTCAAGTGTAACTTTCTTTTTTATTTGTCTTTAGAATATATACATTGGGTTTACTTCTTTGAATCAAAACTTTGAATTTAGATAAATATTTTCAACATGCCCTCTTTAAATTTAATTGAATTGGTTGAACAAGCTAAAGAGGCAGGATTTATCCCTGCTGATATTAATCTTTTGGTTGCAAAAGAAGAGACGAAAGGCAAAAGGAGAGAGAAGTAAAGAGATTAGAATTAGAGGCAATTGAGGCTGAGAAGGAAAGAAGTAGACGAGATAGAGAAATAGAAAGAGAGGCCATAGAAGCAGAGAAGCAGCAGTCTCATGAACTAGCGCTTGTTAACTTGATGTTAGAGAACAGGGACATTGGCAGAAGTAATGAAAATTATCCAGGGTTACAGTTACCAAATTTCCAAGGTGGAAAAGATAAAATTGACGATTTTCTGAAACGTTTCGAAAGAATGGCTAATCTTCAAAAATGGGAATATGGTAGCTATTATGTCTATTTGGGTTCTCTGTTAAGTGGAAAAGCTTTGAAGGTTTATGTAAGTCTGCCAGATGAGAATCTAACTGATTATGAAAAATTGAAGGAATCTCTTTTCAAAGCTTACTTACTCTGTTGATGCTGACTCTTACAGGAAAAAATTCAGAAGAAGTAATAATAAAAATGATATAAAACAAAACAAAAAAAACAGCCACCAGCTCAACCACGACAGAGATCGTAATGTTGGGGTCAGCAATCACTTG
>NW_028234413.1:122744-135244 GCF_977035675.1 Penaeus japonicus
ATGCCCACAAGTAGTAAAAGACTATAATGAGAACATGGGCGGAGTAGATAAGCACGATATGCTTCGGCAACTGTATGGCACGAACAGAAAGAGCATGAAATGGTGGCACATAATTTTCTTTGGTCTTCTTGATATGAGTATTGTGAATGCATATGCTGTTTACAAAGAAACTGATCCATCTCTTTCAGTTTTCAACTTCCGTAGAGAGCTTGCCAGAGGACTTCTGACTTATACAAAAGATTGTAAAGCTCGAGGAACGCCCAAGCGGAGGAAAACTGAGTACAGTATACCAACGTCAGTTAGATTTACCAATACTGGGGTACATTGGCCAAAATTCACTCAGAAAAAGGGAAGATGTGAGGTATGCTCCAAGAAAGGAATAGAGTCACGACCAATATCAGCATGCAGTCATTGTGGGATTCATCTATGTTGTAATGCTACAAAGAATTGTTTTTTTGAATTTCACAACTAAATTCTACATTTTTGTAATGAGTTACAATAGATGAAATAGAAAGTGTAGACTTTTATTTATTTGCTCATATATATTATGTACATTATTACAATCAGTGTATTATTTTCATGTAAAAGAATCAAATACAACGATGTGTTCAATTTTATATGTAACAGGTGCCAATGATTATTATAAAGTGTGATAATGCCATGTAATCATGATATTATATTCTAGTATTTCCTAAAGAGTGCAAATCTAGCATTATGTTGTTAAAATTCTTCCTTAGAAGTTAACTATTATGTTTTCTTTTTTGTCAAAAAAAATGGTTCCTTTTTTGTGTCTAGAAGCCTGGCGGGACTCTGAGTACCCACTACTGTATTTTTGTATTGAAAATACAATATGCAAAAATTGTAACATGAATTGTTTCATTGGGGTCCTAGGAACCATATATCTCTGAATAAAAAATAAGAAATTAGGATTTCTTAATTCAGGTAAGAAAGGGTTGAACGTCAGCAATAGAATGATAGATTGTTCTTAGTATGATTATTTTTTTCATAATTTCTTTGTCTTTGTTACTTCAGTTTAGGTGTCTAAATATTATAAAATGTGATATGACGTAATATAAATGACGTCACAGAAAAATAAGTAACATTGATGTTTCTGATTTGTTGATTAAGAGGATCTGAGTTAAAAGACTATCCTAAAATCAAATGTGATTTGCAAAAAATATATATATATATATTTATAAATGAATAACACTTTATTTCTCGTCGATTACCCGTGATGTCACGTGATGTCACGTCACGTTTCCGCTTGTTAATTGGTTCCTTTCACGTTTCCCGGGATTTCCGGGAATAGGTATGATGTGATTGGTAGATAGGGTGTATATAAACTCCTCAAAGTTCTTAGAATAAAGGGCATTGGACCCATTAGGATCCAAGGTTTGTTGTGGTAAATTAAAGAGATACTTGACACCCCACAGCAATCACTTACGACCTGACCCTTGCTCTGGTACCCTTTGTGTTACCATGGCACCTCGTTGACGCTAGTGCTCTCATTGCAGGCTTTCCGCTTGCAATAAGACACTAACCACCTGCTTATTCTTTCCTATACGAATTCTTCGGCATTAAGATAACTCACTTCGCACCTTCTGGTGAACTGGACTCCATCTTCAAGCTCGTGCTTGGACGAAAAAACACACATGTCCACACCGACAAAGATGCTCTCGTTGCGCTGGCAAAAGCCATTCCTTCGCCTAGTGCAAAGAGGGCATCAAATGCTGCAACTGCGAGGGATCGCACGTAGCAGTTAGCGGATCCTTCCCCAAACGAAAAGAAATATTAAAAGCGAAACGGACTCAGATTAAGGACAACAAAAACACTGCCCCTACTTACGCCACAACTGCAGCCACTCAACCCATTCAGACTAGTACACGCAATGCCCTTCAACCCCAAACCACAAACACCTTTACACCTAACACAAACCCGAAAATACAAGCTATATGTCCCTCTCATGCTACAGAAATACGGTTTCCCCAGCAATGTCATTACTGAGGAGCTTTTCGAAGACAACAACTTATACATACCTGAATACACCACACCCACCGAAACAAAAGCTACTGAGGCCACAAACTATAACTCAGTGCCTCTTAGCTCCACTCCACGACACCACGTTTTGCAACCACCACAACGCAAAACAAACGAAACTGTACAAGCACGAAACACTACTAAAAACACTGATCACAAACGCAAACAAATCTCGTCACCAACCAAGCACATAAAAAAAGACAAGGATCCCCCTCCTGCTTCACGACGACACCATCCTCGATAACGATGCAAGCTGCTCCGTGATTGACGTCGAGGTCGTTCCCGGGGTCGTGGATGAGCCCCATGGGTCCCCTGGAGGATAGCAGGGCAACTGCTCCCTCCAGGGGACCCATAGGGCAGCACGAAGGCCGGACCTCATCCGGCCTTCGAGGCTTGGTTTCGGGACCGCTTCAGGATGCAGGTGACGCCACGCAAGATAAACCCAGGTAAATTGGGTCTACCTTGAGTGGCATGCAAATGATCGTACAAGCAAATTTAAGGTCTTTTTATTCCATCAGAAACCTGTTTTATGACTTTCTAAAAGAAGAACGCCCCGATGTCGTCTCACTGAATTCAATAGGCATTACTAATGGCTATAGAATTCGTCATTATGGATACATATCCAGGCAATCAAGAGACGGAGTGCACGTAGGGTCCTGTATCCTCATCAAATCCACCCTCATCCTCCAGTTCATCACTCCCCCTGACTTCATGGCAGTCAAGATATTCACCCCACAGGGCCCTATTATCCTTTCCACTGCCTATGTCACTCCAAATTCGAATTTACCCCTTGCTGATTTTAATAATATCTTTAATTATACCAGCCTCCCAGTCTTCTTTGCCAGAGACGTCAACGCCACACACAGGTCACTACACCACTGCTCTACCAACCCCCACGGTAGGCAACTCTTTTCTATCTTTGAAACAAAAAGACTCCACTACATCGGTCCTGACTTTTTCACCTCATACTCGGACACCTGATCTCGTCTTTAGGAACAGATCAGCACTTGCCTACCACACACCTACAACCAGGCCAGAACGTTGGTTCGGACCACTTATCTGTGATAATTAAAATTTCAACCTCACCTATACTTAACAAAGAAAAACGATCTTTTCGTATGAACAAGCAGGTTGGGAGTCTTTCACACAAATGATAATAATAATAAAAATTTTCAATTAAATCTTGATGGGAATGATACCCAAACAATAGATAGGCATTGGAACTTCATCTTCGCCTCCATTTCATCAGCTATGCTGAGATCTATCCCCAGATCTTTGCATAAAATTTGCATGTCATTTCAGCCATCTGAAAGGACAAAACGTCTCTTGACTTGTTATAGAAGTCGTTTCACACAAAATTTAAATTGGCTGAACCAAGTTAGATGGGACTTATCTATGCTCAGAAGACACGTCAATGATAAACTTGATACAGACCATCGAAATTATTGGGTAAACTTAGTAAAAATAATAATAATAATAATAAAAATAAAGGTAGAGTCAAACAGAGTTCGCAATACAGGAGAATTTTGGCAAAGAATTAAGCAACTTTAAAGGTAGTAATTACCCTCCCTTCTCCCTCCTCAATCATAATAACGGAAATATCTCGAATCCAGTGGATGTCATTCGAGTTTTTCAAGAACACTGGGCTAAAGTTTTCTAGCCAATTGTCCGTTTGGATAGGCTGGACGACACCTGTGAACTCTTAGCCCCCTTCTCGTGTGAGGAGGTTAAATAAAGATTAATGAGAGTTCCTCGAAAGGCTCCAGGCCCCTCACAGATCGAACGCGACGCTCTTCTTCACCTTCCTGACAACCTCATCCAAGCTTTGACGAATCTTTACAACTCTTCTCTCGCGACCTGTTATTTTCCTGATCCTTTTAAAGCTTGTCGCGCACCTGCTCGGAAACGACGCGTCGGAACGGACACGAAACATCAGAAAAAAATCTAAACCATACATTTGAACGTGATAACGCGCACTTGCTCGGATCGGAAACGAAACGATGCCTCGGATTGGAATCGAAACGCCTCGGATATCTTGGAAAGAATATTTTTCTGATAGTTCCGATGCGTCTGAGAGACCGCGCCTGCGCAGAACGGTTCAATAGCTTTGTATGCTACCTTGTAGACACGTGTACAGTCATTATGTCAGTTAATTTGGATGAAAAACTTATTAATTACTTGTGTCAATACAAAATTTTATATGATATAAGTCATCAGTATTATTAGGATGGCGTAAGAAAGGAAAATGCGTGGGAAGAAATTACATAAAACTTGAATTTACCAGGTAAGAAAACTCTAGGTACAGTTACTTAAATTTTATTTTTATATACAATTAATTTCTGTTATTCAATTGACATACTAATGTAGCCTTCCTCTGGTGATCATGTCATCCTGCCAGGTGAAATAGAATAGTTCTTAAAGCTATCCCTAATGTCGAAAGCTTCACGCAAGCATTACCACCCACTCCAGAAAGAGCTCTCAAACCCCCAGGTATTTCTTCTTTATCAAACTCACCTGGCTGCCACAAATTTGTATCATCTCGCAGAAAGTTATGCAAACACGTTGTTGCAACAAAATCAATGTGCTCCGGTGTCATTTGCAGTTTTTGACTGAAGATTCTAAACTTTTTCGTTAGTATGCCAAAGGCATTTTCAGAGACACGTCTAGCTCTGGAGTGTCTATAGTTATTTATTTTATTTCCTGCACTATTAGCAAGTTCCGCTCCAGGGAAAGGTCGCATGATATGCTTATGAAGCGGAAAGGCTTCGTCGCCGACGACGACGTGCGGAAGTACAATATTTGTATTCGGTAACGCTTTAGGGGGTGCTATATTCAACTTATTAGATAAAAGACTTTACCTAAATTAGAATCTCTAAATATAGCGCCATCGCTATTTCTTCCATAGGCTTCAAAATCTACTGTAATAAAATTGCAATCTGCGTCTACTAATGCCATCAACCCAATGCTAAACTCTTTCTTATAATTAAAATATAGAGAGCCGCTGTTATTAGGTTTCGTAACCACCACGTTTCCAATCGATCGTCCCTATCTCGTTAGGATAATGCCATTTTTTAGCAAAAACTTCTGATACTTGTTCCCATTTTAAGACGTTAGGTGGCGCCATTACGATTGGACTTATTCTTTCCCAAATCATTTTACAAGTGGAGTAAATAATTTCTCGTACAGTTGTCTCTCCCAGTCTGTAGCTGATATTGATATTGTTCTGAAAGTTCCAGCATGGCCAAGAAATCTGAAAAAGGAAGATACTGAAGAATTAGTGATTTACGTAATTCATGAAATCATAACCCCACTATATAATAATAGCCAAGCGTTTATTTATTTATTTTTAAATTTATTTATATTTTTATATACATTTTTATTTATAGGTATGTTTCATGTCACGTTCTGATAAAAGATAGGAATTTCCGGAGCCTTAATGAAATATAGGAATTTCCTAAACCTCAATTCGTTATGTAAAGGCTTAAATAGTTAAACATAAGTGAAGGCAAAGTAGTAACGTTGTCCTGAAAATATTGGAATAAAACCATCATTTTTGATAGTACGGGCACTGTAGTTTTAAATATTGTTAGTGTTTTAATGTTCCTTTTTCTAACCCTTTATCTCATGGATATTTTTCCCTAAGCTTAATAAAAACGTCTGGTCCTAGCCAGAATAAAATCTATAAAGTCACAATATGAATTATTGGTTTAATGTTCGTATCTTTTCAGTGAAAGATGTGAAGAAATGGACATCTTTCGTGATTGCTACAGAAAGGCCTTAAATAGGAAGAAGACAGTGAGCGGCCAAAAAGCAGTAGACATTACTCCAGGGAAGTATAAAAACCAGATATCGTTCTTAAAGGCACATTTCAACAAGAAAAGGCCTCAAAAAAGCAATTTGGGTGCTATGACAGAAAATGTAATGGAAAGGGAAAACACAGCCGAAAGAACGAGTGAAGATGCGACTTCACGCGTTGTAGAAGATTCTTCCTCAAATGAAATCCCATTAGAATTAGAAAGCTCTTCAGTTCATGGACAAGAACAACTTTCTTGCCAGGAACTTGCAACGCCCTCTACGGAAAATATACCAACTGAAATTTCAACCCCCTCTACAAAGAAAAAAAGGACCAGCCATGAAATTTTAAAAACCTATTTTGAAAATAAAAAATCCAAACAAGATCATATGACATCTTACTTTAAAGGAGTAGAGGATACCGTTAGAATCTTTTCACCCCTTTTGCAAATTGAAATCAAGACCCGTATTTCAGCTTTAGTTTCTGAATATGAATACAGAAATGTAACAGGCTCTACACCTTCCCCATACTATCCTTCCACTTCGTCATGTTCTACCCCTATTGAAAATGAACCAAACATAGGTGAATTCGTAAATTTGTAAAACATTTGTAAGTTCACTATTTCTATTATGACCAAGTAAATCGTGTAATTTGATAAGTTTTTTTTTCCATAAACAATTTCATTAAAATGAATTCATTTCACATGAATTAATATCTAGAGTGTTAAAAATATGTATTCAGTAAAATTTATGGTGAACATCAAATTATACTTTACCTGAGAGTTACAGCCAGTCGTTCCTCTGCAGATATACATTTTCGATACTTTGTATTTTGCTTGGTTAAATCTCCTTCTAAAACTGATAGTAATTCTGTAAATCTTTTGTAACTCATACAAAAATATTGAAATAATTTTTTATTGTCTTTTTTGAAATGAGGAAACAATGTAACATATTCGCCTTCGAGTTCTCTAGAAGCACATATATGATGAATCCACTGGCTTTTTTTTTATTTTCCTCCTCTGCAGCTGCTAATGCAAGGGCTAACACAAGAGCTTCTTCGTCATTTTAGCTGGAATACTATGAAATCACACCTGCAACACCTTTCTTCACATTGAAGACTGTTTTCGTTCCGATGTCATCTGTTTGGTGCGCGGGCTGAACGTCGTGTCGTTTCCGTTCCGAGGCTTCGCAAGCTTCCGCGGTGTTTCCGATCCGAGCAAGTGCGCGACAACCTTTAGTCTACTCAAGACGCTAGGGAAAATTTTAGAACAAATCAAACATTCGGCTAAGGTGGTATCTTGAAGACCATAACATTCTCTCTTCAAAACAATTCGTCTTTCGCTCACATCACTCTACGCACTTCAAATGACGAATTACATCAGTAACAACAACGACCGACGACTAAAGACTGTTCTTGTCACGGAACATGTCGAGCGAGCCTTTGACACGGTCTGGCATGCTGGCCTGAAGTACAAGCTGTGCACAAAAATTAACTTTCCAAAATTAATTCACAAATTACATTTGCAACTTCTTAGACAATCGTAAATTAAAGCTTAAATTTTTTAATTAAGTTTCAGGTTTGATTTTAATGCACGCTGGAGTATCTCAGGGCCACACAAACTCACTCAGATTTGTTTCTTTTCTGTGATATTGGCTTAATGTTTTTATGATTACTTACAAAGTTGTGTTTGTGAAAAATTTGAATGTCCCTTCCTTTCAGCTGGTCCCTCTGCCGGCCATAGGAGTTCTCATCATTTAGCATCCGAAGCTTCTGGCCCAGGAAGGTCCTGTAAGTATTATGTTATATGTACATATTATTTTTGTCTATTCTAATGTTGAAAAAAAATAAGTATATATAAAAAAAATCTGAGTACCGATATTTCTTCTTCAGGTCTACATCGTTATTTTCCTGATTCCGATTGGGATGATGACGTTGGTAGCAGCTCGAGCAGTGATGATGATAGCGACAGTGAGTGGGATGAATTGGGCTACATTTCTAGCGAAAGTTCAAATGATTCCGATACTCCACTGTCGCAAGTCGTCCTGCGGTGCTCGCAGCGGAATGCTCCTGGTACTCCGGGGTTCGTCTGGAAGCGGAAGCAGAATGTCCCTCAGAGGTATAGGTTTGCAGCTTCCCCAGGGATTAAGCTTAATCACCTGGAGAGAACCTCTACCCCGAGGACACTCTTCGACTGTTTCCTGACCCCAGAGTTGATGCAAATAATTACCAATGAAACCAACAGGTAAGTTGACCACATTGTGCATCATGGCATGATTTGAATATACAATGTTTCTTGGCACATTTGTGGATGCATATCCTACATATCTTTGTTTTTCAGATTTGCAGGCCAACAGGAACGCTCCACTTCCTCTCACATGAAGGAGTGGAAGGATGCCTCTGTTGACGAGATGTACGTCTATCTTGGCCTCCGGATCATGATGGATGTGCAGCCTCGTCCAAGACAGAGGCACTTCTGGTCCAGAGATCCAAAGGTTCGTTGTTGTCTTTTCCCGAAGACGATGACGAGAGACCGCTTCGATTCCCTGTCGAGGTATTTCCACTTCTCAGACAACAACGACCCTCGCGCTGCTGAAGATCAACTGTGGAAGCTTCGGCCGGTAATCGACGCTATTTCTCGTCAGTTCTCGTCGGTGTTCATCCCTAGCAAGCTGGTGACTGTCGACGAGAGTCTTTGGGCTTTCAGGAGGCACCATCATGCCATGCAGTACAACCCTTCAAAGCGGGCTAGTCACGGCATGAAGGTGTACCAGCTCAGTGCCAGCGATGGTCCAGAAGCTGGTTACACCTGCGCTTTCCGGATTTACATTGGCCAGGATCGCAGCGATTTTCCTGTCAGTATGAAGGTCGTCGTGGACTTGATGGAAGCCGCAGACATGCTGGGAAAAGGGTATGAGGTGCACCTTGATAACTGGTACACCTCGCCTGCCCTATTTCACTACCTTCAGACCCAATCAACCAGTGCAGTGGGAACTGTCCGGCCGAACCGAAAGTTCATGCCCAGGGACATGGAGGTCAAGGTCCGTGGCGATGTGGACTATCGGAGCACAAGGACAGGCATGCTTTGTCTGTCCTGGATGGACAAGAGGGTTGTCACCATGCTGTCGACGGTCCACACGAGTGAGATGGTCACCCTTCCGACCCGCCAACAAGGGGTCACTCGTAGTAAACCTCGTGTAGTGATGGACTACAATGTTGGAATGAATGGTGTAGACCTGAGTGATCAGCTGCCTCAGTACTACCCTACAACTCGCAGATCCATCAAGTGGTACAGGAAGATCTTTTTCAACCTCCTAGACATGTGCATCGTAAATGCCTACCGTTTACACAAGTTACTTGGGGGTAATATGCCGCAGTACAATTTCAGGCTTGAACTCGTCGACTCACTGTTGGGGCTGCACAGCAATGGTACAGTAAGTCGCACTGCAAGAGAACTGGACCATCTTCCGGACTTTACACCTCATCAACGTTACAGGAGATGTCGCATGTGCTGGCGTGCGGGTCTTCGGAGGGACACCCGCATCATGTGCATCGCCTGTAAAGTTGCCCTGTGTGCAGGGAGGTGCTTCAGGCGCTTCCACACGCAATAGAGTTGAAGGGGAAGGAACGTATAGGATTGTGAGGTGGAGAAGGAGCAGTAGGAGGAGAAGCAAGAAAAGTTGGAAAAGTAGCAGTTGTGTATTTATTGTGTGTATATATATATATAATTTATTTTTTACGTACTTGTATGTATATGGTTTTATATTATAATTCTTATCTATTTAAAAAAGAAAAAGTATATCGCATCTTTTTGTTACCCCACATAAAGAAAATGACACTAGAAAAAAACATTTCTGTTACATAGCAATACTTTTTACACATAACACATTTTAGACACAATCATACAAGAAATAAGAATTGGGTACATGTAATTACTTGTATGTACATGTATGGATGGTTGTTCATATTCCCTTTCTTTTCTTTAGGGAAAAAAAAACTATTTTTGTTACCTCACCAGAAGAGCTTCCATTTTCCATTGGTATTATCACATAGAAGCTAAGAATATGGAAAAATAACACTAAAGAAACAGTGCTGTAATATTTTGACTAAAATACCTCTGAACATAGCAATACTTTTTACACATGCCTTTACATTTTAGCTGCAACCACGCAAACCATAAGGGTAGGGTGGGTGAAAAACACTGCGAGGGTCAGCGTGTCCTCACACAGCAGAAAAACACCCCGGCACAAAGCGTGCGCTTGAAATCTTCCCAGCAGGAGCGGGAGTAAGTGAAAATCCGCCCCGCTGCAAATGTGTTATTAGCAACGAAATCAAATTATCCAATGACATTCATTTTGAGAAAGCTGGATTTTTTAAAGTTTGCCATAGAAGAATTGTAAAAACAGTACAAATGGTTATAATTATAAATGGAAATACTGAAGTCATACTAATAGGAATAAGATTATGCCAATATTGATAGGAGCTCATATCTCTAGGTTGGGTGCAGTATCAGTTAGGCCAAATTCACACTATAGGTATGGTTACACTCAAGTCCCGGTTCGGTCTCGCTCCGCTCACAGTCCAGTCCTATAATTTTACTTACATTTCAATGAAGGCGTACACACTGGTGCTCACGGTCTGCTCATGCTCCAGTCATGACCCCTTCAATGTATCTTTTGACCGGAACAAGAGTGGACCGCGAGTTGAGTGAACCACCATTGTGCAAGGGCAACGGTCCAGTCTCACTCTATTACAGTCTCACTTCAAGTTTCGCAGAGGCAGCACATGGTTCTTTCCTGTGGCAGGAAAAGATGGATCCCGAAAAAGTGTTGGAATTATGAGAAAGGTAGGTATTTGACTAAAGATAACAAGCTTTATAATTACTTACATCATAATTAATGTACATGTTGTATAATGAAAAATATTGCATAACTAAATAGAATTACACATCCATTGTCGTTTCAGATAACTGATTGAGCTGTATGACCTGACTTCCATATATTGACAACACAGCAATAAGATGTTGAGAGGAAGTTTGCAGGTAAGTGGATTACAAACATAAGGTATTTACTAACATTTCTTAATAGTTTTGACTTCCTGCGGCAGTGTATCTTAGTAGTGAATATTTATGTTTTATGTTTATACAGGGTGTCGCATGATCTTATGTAGTTAGAGTAGTGTATGATAATTTAAGACATTCTAAGTTGGAAATACTCTTTACACATTTTCTCGTTTTTTAATTACACCTACTTATCAATGCAAGATATATTCATGAACTGAAAAATCAAACAAATGTTCTAAGAAGGAATGGGAATCGCATGTACTGTCAAAAGCTTATCGTGGCAACCTAGCTAACAGATAACCCCCCCCCCCCCCACTTTTCCATTGCTATGCTAGGCTGCCACTATAAGCTTTCTCATGTGCATAATTATATAAAAAAAAAATCGTGGTGTCGACACATTAAATGCAATTCCCATTCATTCTTAGAACTAAATTTGATTTTTCAGTTCATTAATAACTCTCGAAGTGGTAAGTAGGTGTAGTTCGTACAAATGGGCCGTCACCGTGATGCAAGAGCCACATATTAAACCCTCATTTTTTCGCAAAACGAAGCAAAAACGAGAAAACGAGATTCTTGTCGACTTAGACTGTTTTGAGTTACCGTGTTTAGCTCTAATGACCATAATTTGTGGGACACCCTCTATGCTCATTCTTTCTGAGACGAAATAATCTTTGAATGTATCTCTAACCCCAAACGCCACACATGTAGCATTTCCTCCTGTCCCTTGTAGTGCACACACAGTATCTGATGAGGGTATGTCAGCAGTATCTAGCAGTGTTACATCAGGGTATATTAGAGTGTAAAGTATTCATGTTGTAATAGGAGCATTAGCACGAGCAGGTGTTGCCTTAAGTTTCCTTAAATACATTCTTAAGGTTTGTACTAAAATTCCAAAACTACACTCAACTAGCCTCCAGGCTCGAAATATTCTGTATTTAAAAAACCCTGTTGTTTCCATTATGTTTGGTTTGTGGTCCGGGGTAGGGTCTCATCAGAATTCTCATCAAAGGGAAAGCATCACCTGCAACTATGACATATGGAGCAGTCACGTTTGTGCCAGGAAGTCCATCATCTTTCGGTACATTGAGTTCTATTTCTTGAGATTCCACCGTCACTGATCTTTCCATAAGATCCCACATCGACTTAGATAAAACGGTAGTTTGCATTAATAAGAACTAGAAGAACTGAAAATGTTTTTTTTTATATAGTTTTAGAAGAGGGAGCCACTGTTTGCTTGTGCTTCAATCATTACTTATTTGCCATCCAGAGCACCTTTTCAATTTGGAAAGTTCCACTGATTCCAATAATCATTTGCAATCAGCTTCTGCATTATTGCTTGGCAAACCTCCAGTACAATGTTCCGAACAGTTGAACGGCCTAGATGATAGCTGAAAGCTTTAGTTTTGTAGGAGTCCCCCATACCCAAAAGCATGAAAGAAAGAAAACAAGGAAACTATTAATCACGCGATCTACTTATTTTCAGGGTCTGAGTGTAAGGAACGCTGGGAATCCCTGAACGAGAAAACAAAGCATGGTCGGGCAGCTACAAACACTAAAATGAAAATATCAGGAACAGGTGTCATTTCTGTTTGCATCTATGGAAGACAGAAT
>NW_028234413.1:145244-147744 GCF_977035675.1 Penaeus japonicus
TAAAACTTTACTAATGTCCAGAGCAGCCTCACTAGAGATTAGAGTCTGTATTCATGTCTCAATTCATAAAGTCTCCGGTATTTGGAAACTATAGCCACTTGTGCAGTTGGCAAAAACTGTTTGAGATAAGCATTGGAGTGGATAATGATCCTGACAATAATGTTTTAATTCACATAAATTGCTGTTAAGATCAAAAACGTTTTCAGGCTAACATTACTTTATACTATAGATCATATTGCTTGTGTCGTGATGCTTAAAGCAATACTTAAAGTAATACCACCATTTTTCTTGCAGATGATTCCCAGCTGGAGAATTTTCTATGCCAGTTAGAAGACCCGGACTCAAGCATTGTAGAAGACTCAGGTGACGAATGGATGCCTGAAATGTATGGCACACAATATCTTTGCCCAGAGTTTGACAGTGACAGTGACAGCAGCTTAGATCTAACAGTGGAACAGGACACTATGCTTGAAAGAAGCAAATTCGAAGATATAAACACCACACTTTCATCTTCAAGTGTGCCCGAAGGCTCATCACATCATACCAGAGGCAGGAATAGAAGACATTTTAGGGTAGACAGGAATTTCGGACGGAACTTCAGCCCTGAAGAGTCGCCTCCCATTCTACGGACAGTTGTACGTTCTCCTGCTGAGTACATTCAAGCTTACATTTCAGATGAATTATTACAGAAACTCTCCACTGAAACTCAGAAGAAATGTTTAGTTGAGACGGGTACACCTTGTGCTGCCACAGGCATCAGCATTCGGAAATTTATAGGCATGAATTTCATCATGGCAATATTGAAATTTCCAAGAATTAGTATGTACTGGAGCGAAAGTACAAAAATCCCAATGGTTGCAAATTCAATGCCACGGGATAATTTCTACAAAATAAGGAAATTACTTAACGCACAAGATGATGATATGGTCTCATCGGCGATGAAGAAAGAAGACCGACTTTGGCAAATCAGGCCTTTTCTCAATATGATAAAATTCAGTTTTGACAATTTGCCTCGTCCAGCTAATGTTGCTGTATATGAGATGATGGTTCCCTTCAGTGGTCGCACAACTCTGAGGCAATATGTTCCAAAAATGCAAAAGCAACAGGGATTAAAGATATTTGTGATGGCCACTGCAGATGGAATAGTACTAGATTATGAGTTCTATCAGGGTAAAGATGCTCTTATTCATGCAGTTGAGAGGACAGGCCTTGATATAGCAAAATACAAAAATCTATCTATCGGTGAAGCTGCAATACTTCGCTTTGTGAAGTCAGTTACAGTTGGCACAAGTTTTTACTTCAATCAGTACTTCACTACCACACGATTACTGGAAATCCTGACTGCTGAAGGTATGGGAGGCACTGGTACTATCAAGAGGAACAACATACCAAAAGAATGTAGACTAGAAAGTGACAGAATCATGAATGACCTACCAAGAGGGACTGCAAAAATCAAAGTGCGTGATGATGGAGCTTATGCCATTGTTGTGTGGAAAGACAATAAACCTATGTACCTAGCTTCTAACCAGCATGGGATAGAGCCAGCTGATATATGCCGGAGATGGTCAAAGAAAAAACAGAGGTACTTACAAGTAGTACGTCCCAACATCATCAAACAATACAGCAGTTACATGAGGGGGGTTTATTTGTTAGATCAGCTCATGAGTTATTATAGAAGTGATGCTCGGTGTTGTAGTTTTGCTGTGCGTACAATGCTTCATATGCTTGATCTGACATGTATTAATGCCTGGAATGAATATAGGCAGGATTGCCGCCAATGTGGCCGGAAATCCATGGATAGCATGAACTTCAAGCTAAAAATTGCAGAGTCTTTGATAACTACAGACACCACACCGGTACAGAGCATTGATCACCAGCTTCCTCATGCAAGTGAAGGTGAACATGAAAGGCCGCAGCAGACACTAAGTGGAAATCCCATTCTTGACCAGGTGATGACAGGACCTCCCCACCTGCCCGCTGTCCTTTCCTCACATTCTAGTCGACGGCAGTGTCGAAGATGCAAGACCAGAACTCGCTTCTCATGTACAACTTGCAATGTGTTCTTGTGTATAAGTCCTTTAAGAAACTGCTTTGTATTGTTTCACACCCCGCAAGCATAAATGTGTAGCCGCATGGATATGTTTTCTAACTTTCACTTTTTTTACATAGAGACCTTAGAGTGCAATCTTCATAAATTTGAATCATAACATTTTTGGAAATCGCTATATAGTTATTATATAAACAAACTTGGAAGAATGAAGGAGCTATTAATTTCATTTACAGGAATAAGTATATTTGTTTAATCCCATTTTTTCCTATATGATGAATGTTTAATAACATTATTTCTATATGATAGATAGAAACAAACCAGTGTTTCACATCCTCATGTACTTTGTGCCTTGGGTTTGCCAATATCTTTTTAAATGGCATTCTTATAATATACATTTTGACTGTATTATGTAAAGAAAAGAATAAAGGGAACGTCTTATGAAGATAGCAA
>NW_028234413.1:162744-165244 GCF_977035675.1 Penaeus japonicus
CTGGGCCGAGGGCGGCAGGAAGTACTCGCAGATGGTGATGGTCGCCGAGAGGAGGGCGTCCTTCATCAGAAGCGTCGTCCGTGAGTAGGAGCACTTTCCTGTCGCGGCTCCGTCAGCTGAGTCTTGAGATGGAACCCGTGTCCTGTGCTCAGGTTTATAAATGATTCATCCATTTCTAGATTCTCTCTCTCTCTCTCTCTCTCTCTCTCTCTCTCTCTCTCTCTCTCTCTCTCTCTCTCTCTCTCTCTCTCTCTCTCTCTCTCTCTCTCTCTCTCTCTCTCTCTCTCTGTCTCTCTGTCTCCCTGTCTCTCTGTCTCTCTCTCTCTCTCTCGCTCTCTCTCTGTCTTTTTTAGACCCGTTTGAGGCAACTATTTCAAAACATGTCTTTTATGTTCCACTAGGTTATGATTGCTGTCTGTTATGACATTTCATATCATTTTAAAAGCTAAAGTCTGCGTTATTATGGCAGGTTATCTAAAAGCCAACCAAGGTTATATGCAAAGCTATATAGCGTATGTACTTAAGGGAAGTCTATCAGAATACTCAAGTAATGATAAAAGAGTAACTTAACTGAGTTGAAGACATATCCATGCCTTTATATGATACTTCAAACTTTGTAGAGTGTGTTGCTCTGCGTCAACAAAATCATTTAAAAGAGCATTCCATGACTTGACATATTTGATGATTTGTCTTTCTTGATGGACACTGTTACCACGTGGTTTGCTGTTCCTGTTGTTTTGGTTGATGCAATGGTTGAAGATGGGATTTGCGTAGCTGTTCTTTTTTTATTTACCTATTTTATGTTATTTATTTATTTATTTTGTAGGTTTGGAATGTCTAATGTTTCCATCGTGAATGATCCGTCATGCCCTCCCTGCCTCCGGCTATATTCTGATGCAAGCTCACCAGAGGCCTTTCGTGCAATTTATTTGACATGGTCCTTGAACGTTGATTGTTTGTCTTAAATAATGCCAAGGATATTGATGCTACTCTTTGTTGCACTGTAGTAAAGCGGGATGTTGGTTTATGATCTACTAATGGTCATTAGTAGAGTTTTATGTGATGCAAACTTGCTACATGCTTCCCCATTTTATGCTGCTGTTTAGACAGGCGTTCATTTTTACCACCGATGCCATCTCGTCCTCTGGGGCATAGCTCACAGACAGGGGAATGCCAACAGCATAAGCCTTGCCCTCAGGGACAAGGTTTAAGAGGTCGTTGCAATGCCTGTCCCAGAGCAAGATCCCAAGGACGCTTCCTTTAGTATCTCTTTCTCAACACCAATACCTGGAACCTGGTCGCCGTGGCCTTATGCCATTGCTGACCAAAGGCGCCTTCTATAGCAAGAGCCAAGACTATGGCTCGATGGCCACTGCCCAGTGCGTGGCTCCAGTCTGATGACATGAGTAATTGCAGGTCTGCAGTGGATCGGTGTTTGCGAAGCTTAACTCTCTCTCTCTCTCTCTCTCTCTCTCTCTCTCTCTCTCTCTCTCTCTCTCTCTCTCTCTCTCTCTCTCTCTCTCTCTCTCTCTCTCTCTCTTTCTGTCTCTCTCTCTCTCACTCTCACTCTCACTCTCATTCTCACTCACTCTCTCTCTCTCTCTTCTCTCTCTCTCTCTCTCTCTCTCTCTCTCTCTCTCTCTCTCTCTCTCTCTCTCTCTCTCTCTCTCTCTCTCTCTCTCTCTCTCTCTCTCTCTCCTTCTCTCTCTCTCTCACTCTCTCTCTCTTTCTCTCCTCTCTCTCTCACTCTCTCTCCATCTCTCTCTCTTCTCTCTCTCTCTCTCTCTCTCTCTCTCTCTCTCTCTCTCTCTCTCTCTCTCTCTCTCTCTCTCTCTCTCTCTCTCTCTCTCTCTCTCTCTCTCTCTCTCTCTCTCTCTCTCTCTCTCTCTTTCTTTCTCTCCCTCTCTCTCTCTCTATCTATCTATCTCTCGCTTTGTGTGTCTCTCTGCGTGTCTCACCAAGTGCAATTGCACGAATCCTCAGAGCTGCTCACTGACTACGGCTTCGACGGCCTGGACTTGGACTGGGAATACCCTGGCGCCACAGACCGCGGAGGCCAGTATGCCGACAAGGACAACTTCCTTAAGTTCGTATGTATAAATGCTGTCTTGTGTTTCTGCTTTGATGATATTTACGTTTAGGAATATTGCCAGAGATTGGAATTTCAAATAATTTCTGGAGCTCTGATGTTTAACACACACACGAACTATGTATGTGTGTAGTGTGTGTGTGTGTGTGTGTGTGTGTGTGGATATTTACTCATTCGCGCACACACAAATATTAATCTGATTATGAATTTCGTTAGCACACATGCCGTTTCTTCCCCCTCTGACTCCGCCTTCGGCCGCCCTCCCTTCAGGTGCAGGAGCTGCGCGAGGCCTTCGACACGGTAGGGCTCGGCTGGGAGATCACCTGCGCCGTGCCTGTGGCCAAGTTCCGCCTGCAGGAGGGTTACCACGTGCCTCAGCTCTGCAGGTGAGCTTGCCCTCGCAGGGCAGTA
>NW_028234413.1:181920-184420 GCF_977035675.1 Penaeus japonicus
AATATAATTTATCAAACATTTGTTCTGTTATCCCATTGAAACCAGCTATTATTTCATCTTTCTTTCATACTTTTTTTTTTTTAATTGTGTGGTGGGTGTATACGAGCAAACATTCATTCAACATGTAAATGGCATTGATTTATAATGTGCTGAGGAGTGCAATGTAAGCATGACACAAGTACCAGTACATTGAGCTACTTGCAGGAGCCATGCTTGAAACATAGGATTGCTCTACATAGCAGTGTCAGTGGTGAATGATACCAATTTAGAGTGTATCAATACTATAAAGAGAGACTTCAAAATATGAAGTCTTCTTTCAGCTTACCAACAAAAAAGGAGAAAACTTGACTTTTTTTCCTTGTAATGTAACTTAGCCACTATCCATCTTTTCCACTTAACCCAATAGTGCTAGATGGTACATGTACAACTCATGGCAAAATGGATCCTAATACTTGATAGCATTAATATATGCCATGGCTCAGCTTGGCCCAAATGTGTGACATGTATGAGATTCAAACAGAGTGTTTCTCTGTCATTTGCTAAATATTTGTAGCATTTCTGTTGTATAATCATAATAAATATCATCATCATGTAAAGGTATCAATGACAAAATTAGTTGGTCAGCACATTTATACTTGTTTCTCAATTTGCTTACCCATTCTTAGCATGTAGTATAGTTATAAAGATAATCATATTTTCAGTGATAGTTTTTAAAAAAGTACTGTTGATTATTGAATGTAATGGGCCCTGAAAGCATCTGTTTTCAATTATCCATCTCAAATTGTCACATCCTTGATAATGCAGCATGACTTGATTGATTCAAAGGTGTATAGAAAGCATGTAAAAGGCGCAATTTCTGGTGTATATATATCACATATATGAAGTAAATAATTAGCATGTTTTTGTCCCCCCATAAACTTATTTCTTTTCCATTAAGTCTACCTTCCTAAGCCAATGAAATGAAATCTATAAACCTCACAATAAGGGTAAACCCTTAAATCATGTATCACACATACTGGCCAACAGGCTTCCAAGCATAAGATTTAGAGTAACAGTATTACTGACAAGGTGTAGCCTACAGCTGCACTCTCAGAAAATAGTCTCAGACTGGAGAAACACTCACTGAGAATACATCTCAGACAGCAGACAAGGCCCTTTAGAAATATACCTGACATCACTGGGTTAAGAGCTTTCTTTCCTTTGACTCCCATAAGATATCAAAATCCTCTAAAATTACCTAATGACCTAAATTAAAGAAAATGTCACATGTGTCAATGGCATACAAAGCAGCTATCCAGAAAAATTGACCCTCAAAAAAAATCAAACAAAACCAAAGCAACTCAAAACCCACATAAGCATGGTTTTACAAATAATCTCAATACCAAAATACAGTCTAACATCAATACCAACAAAGCCATATTCCAGGGCAATCAAGATGTTTAACTGACTTTCATGCATACCACTGCTGGAAATTAAGCAAACTCTACTATTCTCCATCAACTTTTCCTTAATACATGTCAAAGTATCTACAGTAAAAAAGTCACATTTGTAATCAGAGGATCTTTCTTGAATCATCAGCTGAGAGGTAATCCTACTCAAGTTCATCACCACTTCTGATACCAGCTTACAGACCATTTATTGTGGATTGTGTACATTTTGTAAGTATAAGTCTGTATCATAAGTGTTTGTATGTATATCTTCACATAGGCAACTAACATCTTATGAAGATATCTCTAACTTCATATATTTCAGGTAAAAGCAAGAAGTTTGCCCATACATAAATGGCAAATTACTATTGAGCTAGTATAAAATTTCTTTTTGATCTGAATCTATGAACATATGAAATATTTCACCATCAGCATATCTTCCTTTTCTGGATCAGAAGACAATAATGAAAAATAGTAGAATATTGGTAAAAAATGAGAATAATGCATTTAATCAATAACAAATTCCCTCCAAACAGCTATGTATGGTTGCACTGACTAGAGGACTGTTTCAGTCTGGCCAATTAATTCAAGGCTGAAACAAAGAAAATCAACTTTTACAATATTACAATCCAAAATAATTACTAGCCAAAACTTAAATTAAACATAAATAACCTTGGACTATTCAACAAGCTGTGACCATTTGATAAGTTGATTGGTAAAAACTTAAGTAAATAGATAAAAAATGGGAAAATTATTTAATCATTCCCATTTCTCTCATATTGTCTGTGAGTACTTTAATGTTGTCTGTCTGGTGCTTCTCCAATTTCAATGCCCTTGAAGGGTTTTTGGCAGTGCGTGTGTGCCAGACATATATTTTTGTGCAGCCATCAGCCTTCACCTCAATGTCCTTGATGCTCAAACCAAGTGACTTCAAGAAGCCATCTTCTTCATGCCCAGCTATATAAGGCATTGTCACTTTTTTCTGAAAAGGTGTGGGAGTATTACATCAACAACAAACTAATGCATTCTACTGGACCACTGCAGGTAAAATTACAAAAATAGTTGGTTCTTTA
>NW_028234413.1:189420-194420 GCF_977035675.1 Penaeus japonicus
ATATTGTCAATTTCAGGTACAACAATATTCCATGTGTTGCAAAAGTGAGTGCTTATATTTTGAAATAAATTCTGAAATACACATTCATAAAGAAAAAAAAACACATTTATCTAAAAACAAAGATATATATATATATATATATATATATATATATATATATATATATATATATATATATATATATATATATATATATAGTGGTGTGAATTCACTATTTAGAGAGAGAGAGAGTAAACAAATCAAGGTAAGACCAAACAGTGATGAGGGTATAAACAAACATATTTTACTTTTACATACTTCCAAAAACTGTGCTGAAGTTTGATAACAAGAGCTATATAATCATGAATATATTCTGAGAGTGATATATTTGATTTTGAGGCTAAATATGATTTTTTTGTTATGCCTCAATCTTTTAAAGGGACTAGTACTTAAAAGTCTCCTTTGTTTTATTTTTTTCAAAACTAATTCTGATTTTTTGGTAAGACAGAAAAAGGCAGCTAAGAAAATGATCAACTTCATTAATTTTTATAATCTTTATGCAAAGTGTATATAACACAGCATGCTCTAAGTCAAATAGAAGTGTTTTCAAAAGCATTTAGTTGTATCTGCTATAGCTACTTCAAGTAAAATGGAAAGTGAGCCATAGACAGGCTAATATTAACCCTTACACTAGGATTTTTACAGCTATGCTCCCAGCCACAAAAAATATTTCCTTAAAAAAAAAGAAGAGAAAAACGCATATATCTATAAATATTACGGAAACAATAAGAGAGAAAACTCTGTTCTTTAAAGAGGAGTTCTTATATGTTTTCCTTTATTCTATATTACAACATTATTTCTGAGCAAAATTTACAATGTATTCACACTGTCAAACAAGAGATCTACAAATCATATCTCCTAAATGCATAATTAACCTACTTAGGCATAAACCATGCCTTTTATATAATGTGTGTGACTTCACAGGTGACTGTTCAAAAGTAATTTACTATGCAAACCTTAAAACTGAAGAAGGGGGAAATAATTCAATTGACGACGGGCACGGTTAAAGGTTTTACTAAAATCTAAAATACTCTCCAACAATGCTTTTATAGTCCTTTCCACTATACCATAAAAAGACCATAGCATGGATAACTATTGACAGAATTTATTTAAATCATACTGGACTCTAATTAGAAAAAAGCATCATTGGCAAGTTATGTTGCCACTAATTTCTAATTCCATGGAGGTTAGCCATAGCACATTAGACTGGATCTCATAAGTCTTTAATTGCCATGTGTTTTTGCTTTATTATCTAATGTTATCCATCTTTACTCCAGATCTGATTAAGCTTATGCAAATAATTCTACAAAACAGTATATTCAAAGTTCCATACAGCTGGTATCAGCATACTGAGATGATTCAGTTACCTTTCATGACTAAAGCTCTCAAATCCAACCCTAAAAAGTATTTGATCTAATGCTAATTAAGAGTCATACATTCTGCATTAATGCAAAATCAAAAAACAGAAAAGAAGTTCACTAAAATACAGCAGAGTAGTTTCAAATTACTGTTGAGTGAAGATGAACCTGAAGATGAAGTCCAGAAGGATTTTAAAACTATTGTTTCATCTTTTAATGCTTACAGAATGGGCCTTATCTTAAGTAATTCAGCCTGGGATGGGTATGTTAAGACGAATGTGATTTCTCCTTTCTTATACACTTATGGAATGATATTCAAGTCTATATATGACATATTTGCAAAGTCTAATCAGCATCATACAGCACCATAACTGAAGGAATAAATAGCTTGTAATTTCAACAAAAGATAAACGCATGATGAAAGTGGTTTGATCCTGCATAACACTACCTCATAATACATGCCCATCACAGAGGGATTTATAAACTTTTTTGTGATACATTTTGTATCAAATATTTAGCTATGCATACATGAATTTTCTTTACAATCATCATTCCTGTAGAGTTTAGTTTTATACTTCCATCTGGAGAAATGTCTCTATGGTTCATGTTTTGGTGATCTTGACACCAGATGATATTGTGCAGTGCAGAAAACACTAGAACATGAAAATATTTCCTTGCTTTCCCAAAACCACATCTCAGAAACATTAGTAAGAGAATAAACAAAAGGAGTACAATGCATTTTACAGTTCACTTTGTGTATAACAAAAATAAAATAGAATAAGAGATAAAAGCAAAATAAGCAGTGTATTGTAACCATGTGTGCTTTTTCTTCCATCTGCAATAGTCTCAGTTTTGAGGCTCAAATTATGCAATGCACAATCCACTTTATCTTACAAGTACATGCAAAAAAAAAGGCATTCATAAAATTCACAGGTGTTGTCTGGTAGATTGTACAGTATTCAAAACAATGTAAAAAGATGAAGTAAAGGCAAAATGTAGGGCTTCTCTTACACCATATCAAGACCCCATCACAAAGAGCAATATGAGGTCTCACATTTCCCCCATCTGGTGTCCTCGTGTGATGGTTTACTAATATATAAAAGAGTAATTAATAACCCACCTCAAATATCATCAACCTGTATATATCAGATAAAATCCAAGATACAGATTCAACACACTGATGCAAAGGTTCTCCAAGAGAAAGAATACTGAGCTTATAGTCCAAAACCAGAGAAAAGAGGAAAAAATAAATCCAGATCTCTGCCCAAATAAAATAACATAAATCATTGGTGCGTCTTCAAACCAAAGAGCATAGAAAATGTTCCTTCAGACCCAATAAAGCATGCATGATTAAGTGAAGGAATTCCTTTAAACTCGAGTGCAAAGCTGAAAAATCCCAATGGAACATTTTCTAGCCACATCTGAAACACTTCAAAAAGAATAATACTTTATCTGATTCCATTTTTGGTTTTGTTACACCACTGGAAGCTTCAGGATAATATATGGAGCCCAAAAAGCTGAAAAACAAAGAGAACTATTAGGCATGCAAGCAGTTTAACAAACCTATACAAAAGCAAACAAGTAACTATAATATAGCAATAACATCACTCTATATGTATTCTTATCATACTGGGGCACTGAGTAAAACCTATCAGTACTTAAAAATCCCAACATGCAATGTTAGTCTGTAATCAACCCAACAGTGTACTGGAAATCTACTTCAAAAAATATACTACGAACATATTCCTTTATACAGTATAACTAAAATATAACAATTTTTGAAATTCCTTTATTATCATCAGTATGCAAAGGTAAACTATGTATCTCCACAGCTGCCTCTATTGTGACAAAATTCACATGATTCAGGTATCAATCATATTACCCAAATCCGATAGCTTTAAGTGTTTAGGAAAAAATCACACAAATATTCGAGTCAAGGAAAAAAAAGTTGAACAAGATAATAATGAAAAATGGGTTAATTAAACTTTTCAATCACAATGGGAATGTCAAATTCAATTCCGAATACATTAATTTAATCAGCATTTGTCTTTGTATCATAATTTTCTGCTATATATCTTTATTAAGGATCTGATTAAGATTTTGCTAATTATTCTACAAACATGTATATTGAAAGTTCCATTAGAAAACTATATTACAAGTTGGTTCCTGTGGTACATCAACTTACTATTACTTTATTTGAACATCACCCAGTAAGAGTGATGTGTTTCAAGTGTATGATCTAAAGTATACAATTTCTACTTCTTTATAGAAATTCAGATCTTATTACAAATCTACATTCCCTGCTGTCTGCAAGAGTGAGGAAAAGCAATGAAAGCAGCCAAGCAAGAAGTGGCAGAAACTATAATATTGCATTCCCTGTTGAAGTCACTCATTCAATGGTCAGCGTATCCATGGGTGTGGCGACCTCGCTCCTGAGCATCCTGTGAGGAAATCACTAGTTTTAACAGAGATTATGTCTGCCAAAAAATAATTTAAAAAGGTGACAAGGAAGTTTATAATTCTTCTAAATGGAAGATTGGTTTTCCAAAAAGATTATCTGGATAAATAAAAAACCGTCAGTACATGACTGACAAATGGGAGAAACATTTAAAAACCTAAGGCTTATTACATGTCTGGCAATAGATTCGATATGACAACTATCTGCTGAAAGAATAGTCAATCCATGCCTTCTGGCCTAACACCATGGAGGCAAAGATCTAAACACAAGAGTGTGACCTACATCTATTCAAAAATGCACAACGCAAACTACAGCAACACCAAATGCCTCCTAAAATACCCTCTAGCAAAAAAGAGTAGAACTGAACATAATTCTAATCAAATTCATATTTAACTATCTGATGCAATGAGTGAGTGTATACATGCGCTACCATAATGATAATACAAAACTGTATTTTTCTATCATTCATTTTGTTTTACTAATTTCTTAAGTGTTTAGTCACCAAATATTCAATAAGCAGGCCTATATGACCTCTCATGATTACAACATGTCTTGAATTTTTAAGAGAAGCATCTATTCAGTATTATTACTATTAATATATATATATATATATGTATATATATATATATGTATATATGTATATATATATATATGTATATATGTATATATGTATATATGTATATACATATATACATGTATACATGTATATATGTATATACATATATACATGTATACATGTATACATGGATACATGTAAACATGTATACATGTATACATGTATACATGTATACATGTATACATGTATACATGTATACATGTATACATGTATATATGTATACATGTATACATGTATACATGTATACATGTATACATGTATACATGTATACATGTATACATATATATATATATATATATACATATATATATACATGTATATATATATATATATACATGTATATATATACATGTATATATATACATGTATATATGTACACATGTATATATATATATATGTATATATTTACACATATATATATGTACATATATATACATGTATATATATATAAATATATACACACACACATACATATATATATATATATATATATATATATATATATATATATATATATGTATATATATAT
>NW_028234413.1:201920-204420 GCF_977035675.1 Penaeus japonicus
TGTTATAATATGTATATGGTATTTACTTATATATATGTATATAATTGTATATGTATATGTATATGTATATGTATAATGTATATGTAAATCTCGTATAAGTATTGTATATGTATAAGTATACACTATACATATACCAATACCATATAACCCCTATACAGTAAACATCATTACACCCCTATACACGCCCCCCCCCATAGACATATTTAACAATAATTACATAATACATACACTTAACCCTATATTACATATACATATATATATCTATGCATAGGCTATTAAGCGTGTATATATATACTTATATATATATACAATATATATACTTATATATACATTACAGATATACAAATATATTTTCGGCATATGCATACTATGGTATACATTTATGTATTACCAATAATATATATTTTATAAATAGTAATATAAATATACATGATCTATTTATTAATATTATATATAATATAAATATACATATATATGTATATATATGTATATATTATTATATTATATTTATATATATATGTATACAATGTATTACATGTATATTACTGCAATATAAATGTATAATATATATATATATATATATATATATATATTTATATATATATTATTCATATATATGTTTTATAGATATATATATAGGAAATATACTATATATACATTATATCATAATACATATATACATTATATATACATTAATATACATATACATATATATATTTAATATTAAATTATATATTATATATATATACCATATATATATATGTACATATTAGGGGGTACATTATGTGTGGTATATGTGTAATGTATGTAATGTATGTTTATGTATGGGGTGGTGATGTATGTATGTATGTTATGTATGTTTGGGTGTTTATTGTATGTTGGATGTATATATTTAGTGATATATTATAGATATATAATTTATATATATTTTTTGAATATATATATATATATATATTTATTTGGTGTGTTGTGTGTGGTGTGTGGATATTATATATCATTATATATAAATATATTTATATATATATATATATATTTATATATATATATATTGAGGTTATGTATATATATATATGTAGTTATATATATATGTATATATATGTATATATATTTTATATTTATAGTATTTATATTGTATTTAATATGTATTTATATGTATTGATATATATGTATATTTTGATATATATTAATTATAATATATATATATATATATTATATAATATATATATTATATATATATATATTAATATATGATATATATATATATATATATATTAATATTATAATTAATATATATATATATATATATTAATTAATATATATATATATATATATATTAATGATAATATACTTAAATATATAATATATAATTTATATATATAGTTTTTATATATATATATTACATATTTACATAGGACATGATATGTGTATGTATGTAAAATATATATAATAGCTATATATATATATATATATATATATATAAAGTTATATATAATATATATATATATATATACCTATACCATATATATATATGTATATGTATATATATATATATATATATATATATATATAATATATCAATATATATATACATATATAATATACATATATATAATATACATATATACAATAAACATATATTAAACACCCTCACTCAACACACCCACACTCCTCACGCAACACTCACAACTCCAACTCACCCACACCCCCACACAACCCCCTATTTCATATAATATACTCATGTATATGTGCTGAGAAGCACTAGTAGTGAGAAAGAGGAGGATATTATAAAATTATAAATAAGTTTTTTTTCTCAGTGACTGAGAGACTAAACTGCAGGTTTACCAGCCATAACAGTACCTGCTAAGTCAAAAAAAGCACAAAAAAGTGCAGAGGATTTTCTTCACACTAATGTTTAAATGAGTTGGAGGTGGACAGAAAAAAGGGTAGTGGGGTGAAGATTCTCCCACGTTCCACCAACCCTTCCTTATGGCATTCCAAAAGTTAAGGATGTGACAGAAAACCCAAAAATTGTTCATGAGAGGAGAATGCTCCATATAAGTGCAAGCATTGCACTTGTGATATAAATGCAATGTACATTAGTGACATGATGATTGTTGTGCCATAATGTTAGTAGTTCATACTGCTAGCAATGTTAAAAGCAAAAGCATCAGAAAGAACAGATGAGAGGTGGAGTGTAATTAGAATTTCCTTTTTTTCTTCTATATGGGAGATAACTTGAACCTTATAAACTTCCATTGGACATGGCAAAGAAGCAATGCATGATTGAAGAACATTAATGGCATAGGTGGAGGATGTCAAATTGGTGCCTTATCTTTCAATAAGCTTTTTTTATGAGTTCTTCTGTTATTCAAAAATGCCAAATCACTTGCAGGATAATACAAATTCTTGATATGAATTCCTGACAAATAATGCTATAAACAGACTACACAGATTAGCTTATCTAATCAACAGCTTATCCTATCTTAGCTAGTATATTCTT
>NW_028234413.1:211920-219420 GCF_977035675.1 Penaeus japonicus
GAGAGCACCATCCGTGGGAACGTTGATGAGTAAGGACATTACATCGAAACCAGCCATCTTTTTTATTTCTATATCCAGAACTAGACGGTAAGGAGCACTCATACTTGTAGTTTCCTCCAGAAGGTGAAAGAGACTTTTTACCCGGGTTGAGTGGAGGAAGATATCCATTGCCGTCTCCCTGAAACTAGCAGCTTCCCTTATTGCATCACCTCTCGCATTTATTCTGTAAAATGAAGCATCGAACAGTATCTTCGCGGGATCGCAATGAGGGCGTGAAGACGCTTCAGCCATAACACGCAATAATCCCTTGAATAAAACCTTTATCTATGCCATCGTCCCTCCATCGGCAGTAGAGCTTCCGTAATCAATCCAATTCCTGCTGCTCTGTCCGATGCCGCTGAGCTTAATACCGAAGACACATAAGCCAGGTGTTCCAGTGAGGCCGATCACTGCTGGAGTTGGCAGCGCCCCTCGCCGTCTAGCCAAATGTCAAATTCTTAGGTCCTGACTATTCCGTGTGTCGTCATTTACCACACACTGTGCACCGAATAAAGTTGACTCATAATCCTTGCCCAGCTCTTGGGAACTCTATACTTGTACATTCTCCATCTTACCTATAACTATTAGTATTGTTATTCATGTTAATATGTAGCTTCTCTTCTAACTTTCGCTTCCTTCTTTGGCTCAGCTATTAGTATCAGGTCATCTGCATACAGCAGCTCCATTGGTCTCTTTAGTGATATCATGAACCTTTTCAGACTTTCCGATATTTTCCAAACCTTTCTAGATCAACAAACAAATGGTATGTATATATCCTACTTCCCCCACATTTCTCCTACAGATGCTTCATGATGAATATTGCATCTGTGGCCGACTTTCCAAAAACTTTAATTGACCGTCGTCTTTTAGTCTAGATCTCCCAGCTTTCTTCGGAATGTCATTTGTTCTTTGGTGGCTCTAGTGGTTTTCTATTCTTCATTCCTTTCATTACTCTCTACTTCCATCTGTTACAATTAATGTTGGACTTCCCTGCACTTCAGTTATTTTTTACATTTAGTAGCTTCAAAATAAAGATATCCTCATCCTTAACCTTCATTTCTTTCTCATTCCTGTGAAAATGCTTTATATTTATCTTCATTTGTTTAGCTTCTCGAGATATCACTTGCTTCCCATTGATATGCATGTTTCTGTTCTACCTATTCCAAGTGTTTCTCTCTATATTCAAAGTAATACAACGTACACCTCATCTCTTAAGTCACTACCATATTCCATAGACTCAATTTCCCAATAAATCTTTCCATTTCCTTCTCAATTCTTCTAATTACAAAATTATTCTGACATCTTGTTAAGAAACTAAATATCAAGGAAATAAAATGTACCGGAGTAGTCTTTGATTTCTTCATGGAATTGATTTTAATAAAAATTAATGAAGCAGATATAAAGATAGCAATTTTTATCACCAACTACATATTTGAGTGATTTATGATTTTTTATACTTCATAATGTCGAAATATTAAATGCTGATTAAATATTCATTAAATTTTCTTTCTAATTACATGACTAAATTAGAAGAAATCCATGTATTTTTTCCATACATATTTCTTAATCTACATCTAAACTGTCATATATCTTGCTTTTGTAAATCACAATCATAACACGGTTACTCTTTTTACCTAAAGCATTTTTCCATTCAACATTTTTGCATTTTGTTTTACAAGTTTAAGCAATTTTGATCCTGATTGTAAGTCTGAAATCACCTATTATAAAACTATAGATCATAATGCTACAACTCAGACCTTGACTGTTTGGTATGATAAAAAAATTTACATGCGTGTTATATTCATCAAAAACAAAGCCTTTATTCTCCATAGAAAAGGGGATGGGGGGGAGAGGGAAAGGGGCATACATATACATGTACATCCAACACACACACAATTTAAGTGACAGTAAAAATATTTACCTCATAAGATTTTATTTCTAGCCATGGAGGGAAAATATCAATTTCAAACAATAGTTTTTATATAATATTAATGTTATTTATTAACTGAAAAAAATTACAATTTAGTAAAGTAGACAATGTGAGGTTGTGACAGGTAAAGCTTCTGGTGAGACGTCACTGGTAAGGAATGCGGTTGATCGAACAGGAAAGCAGGCGCCAGTGCTGAAATAACAGAAATTATTATCAAAAACTATCTTCAGAATATTAATAGTCCACAGAAAAGTTTATTATTTTGATCTTCATATGACTTGTACGCCATTTTTATTTTTATTTTTTTGAAACTTACCTATTAAAGTAATAATGTTAAGTTATTCGCATTGTCGAATCTACTTCAGCTGTGACAGCCCAGCTCTCATGATTTCATCAACAATTAAGAGATTACGTGCGATGACAGAACTGAAAGAAAAGATAATTATAAATACAAGACTGCATTTCTTTTTTTAAGGAAATTCAGAAGGATGAATCAGGAGTTAAACTTTCTTTAATATAACAATCTCTGGCATTAAATACTTTAACCTTCCTCATTATCTAAAGTTTATGACTTCCCAAAATCTTAGGAAATCATTCACTTAAAAAAAAAAATAATAATAATAAAAAAAAAAAAAAAATAAATAAATAAATAAATAAATAAATACAAGACCTCCAGATCCAATGAAAGGAACAGTTCGTACCCATTTTGAAACATTTTGTGAATTTCTAATATTCAACCAGACTTTTTGTGATTGGTTTATAATACAAGAAATGTCTTTACCAAGCATCCAGCATATGCCTCTTCACACAGTAGTTGTCGAATATCCCAGCCACAGTAGGTTCAAGCACTTCACCAGTAGTGATATCCAAACCAATAGCTGTTCCTCCACTGTTCTTGTACTCTTCCCTGAGCTTGACTAGGCTGTCCATGGGATCATACCCACTATTGCTAGCTGTTAGAGAAGATAAAAGAATATAGATAATACAATGACGAAGAAAAAGGTGTACGAAAAGTAATATTAAAATGGAATTACAAGACTACAAACGGTCTCAAGCTGGGTCTTACAAGACATGTGGCCAACCTACCAAGAGTTTTAGGAATTACGAGGAGGGCATCTGCAAAGGCACGAACACCATATCTTGCGCGACCCTTCACTTCACTCTCATACTTCATTAAAGCATCATATGCCGCAATCTGCAAATTAAATACGTTTACTTTAGACGTACAAAAACAAACAAACACACACACAAACTTATGTACGTACGTACAAATGTATGCATGCGCACACAACAGATATGTTGATAGATATATATATATAAAAAATAAAAATAAAATATTGCATAGACACTAATCAACAGATCAAAATGAGATCAAAATATGTTCAACTGTTTTTATATTACTGGGAAGGGAAAAGGGATTAAGCATACTATTTTTACACTGAAAGCAAGGGTCTTAATCTTAAATAATATGAGTGTAATAATTATCTTTGGCTGTTTGTAACTGGCTTTTCAATATACTATATTTGGAACAAAGCAACTAGAATTTATGTTTTAACAAACCCAGAGGCATAGATCTGAAAAGAACTGAAATGACTGAAACATTTACCACCTCTGTAAACTCACCTCAAAGGCACCAGCACCAGGAACAAGTGAACCATCATCCAGGGCATTCTTGATGGCTCGCAGGCCATCCCGAATTGCATCCTTGGTCTGGACAAGTGTGTGTTTGTATGGTCCCTTGATGAGAATTGTCACACTATGGGGATTCTTCAGTTCTTCCACAAAGGTGTACTTAGTCTCTCCCTGGATGATTGAGAAGGAAAATTAGAGCATAAAAATCACAGGAAACATTGTGGTAATAGTTCACTTCTCACTTTAAAACCATAATTCCAAGGTATCCTTAAAAAAAAAAAAAAATCCACATCAATCCCATGAACATACAAGCACATGCTCGTAGACGCTGCCAGCAAAGCCAAGGCAGTCCTCCGTCATGTCATCAAAGCTGTTCATGGCCATTCCTCCACAAGCAAGGGCAAGCCTCTCCATGTTGCGGCGCTTGGCCCGCCTGAGTCCAAGAATGCCTTCCTTTGCGAGCAAATCAAGGGACATGGGGTCAATTCCCTTCTGGTTAATGACCACAAATGTTTTGTCGCCATCAGCACAAACTTTGTTCTTCAGGTCTATCACCTTCTTCACTCTAAAAGGTAATGAAGATATTAATACAATCATTTATAAGAATTAAAGCACTTCACTTAAAATGACCCAGAATGAAAGCCTGGCCAATTTTGAGACCTACATTTTCTATTTTCATCCTTTAGGCATGGACTTTTACCTATAAGAAATCATTCCTAATTCCACTAACCTATTCATGCCAGGTAACGTGATATCACGTCATGATCTATCCCTCAAAGCGTATGTTTTACATCGTTATATATACGTATATAATTGTAGGAGTTCCATTCAAATAGCCATTTTTTTCACTTGTAAATAATAATGTAAACAAATAAAAAAGCAGGTAGGAGAAAAGTGTTCATAGAGGTGCAGCACAGCATAGCACCAGGAGAGGTGCTATGTTATCTAGCTGGCGGGAATGGTGTGCGCTCTTGGGGGCATGCAGAAATTTGGCCAAGCTACTGATTTTCTGTATAAAATAAGACTAGTCCAATATTTATCAGTAGAGTAGAGACAGAAAGACTTCTATTCACCACATAATTGATTTTTTTTACTTGGACTGCAAAAGCAGTGGAACAGTCAAAATGAAAACGAGCCTTGAAATCTCCTTCAGGCAAAGATTACTATTAAAAAGGAAAAAATGAGAAAAGGATAAAAAAAAAAAAAAAAAAATCCCAATAAAAATATGAGAGGGAGGATAGTTCCTTGAACAAGTTAAAAATTACTACCAGTCTTAAATCAAGTAAGAAATTTAAGCCCACACAAAATGGATTATTTTCAGGATGTTACAAAAAATAATTCATGGTCATTGCCTGGAACTTTAACATACTAAATGTTGACTCATGATATGGCATCTTTTAGGTTTTCTAAAGAGGCAAAGTACTGGACTTTACTGCTAATATAAATCTGCTCTACCTGTTTTCAATGAATTCTCTTTCGGCTGTCACAAGCTTTTCCCTTTCCTCAGCAGATTTATAGAAGAAACCAGAATTGACTTCAGTCTTTTCATATTCCATGGAGACATTACAGGTGAGGATGTAGGCATTGTTGAGCCTCTTGGGCATATCAGGGTGGCGGCCTCCATGGTCCATGACCAAGCCCTTGACCAGCTGTGTGTCCATTTCAGTCTTGTGCTACAGAGGAAGGAGAAAACTTCAATCATTTACAGTGTCCCTTGCATTTAAAACTGTACTTGAAAGTTTGCAGGGTTTGTTTCTTTCAACTACAGTAAGTGAGGAATTGCATAAAACCAATCTTTATAAACAGTCACTTCTATATTACACATTACATGAATTGTTCAGTGTTAATTTTAACTTCACTAAGTGCAGTAACTTACACATTCTTAGAGCTTCCATCCGAGCAAATAGATATTACACCAAAGTTCTTACCTGCATATCCATGATTTCAACCATGTGTAGATCCAGAGGTTTGCCCTCCTCTTTTATGGCCAACACAGCATCCACACACACTTCGGTCAGCTTGTCAGCCAGATCTGAGTGGACCTTGGTGCGGAGAGCTGTGCGTGCCACTTGACACAGGCGCTCGCGTGTCATCTCCTCTTTGAGACGCACCTGGTCAAGCACCTCCTGAGCTTTAACCTTGAAGGAAAAAGACAATTGCATTAGAATTCTTTCTGCCAGGAGATTTATTTTTCAACACAAATCTTTCATTTTATCTTTTTATTCCTTCATATTTCACACTTCAACCCACTTCTTCACTTCACAACTTAAACCCATCTACCTTTGCGAGGTCAAATCCCTCTGCAATGAGCCTTGGATGGAGACCATCCTGTATCTGAATGTCAGCCTGTTTGAGCATTTCTCCGATGAGGAGGACAGTGGAGGTGGTGCCGTCTCCAATGATGTCATCCTGGGCAGTGCAGGCCTTGGCAATCATACTAGCAGTTGGGTGCTGGATTTGCTGTAGAAAAAGATCACACCTTAATATTGTACTTTAATTTTATTCGTTTGCAGTCTATATAATTCCTACCTTAACCCAATGACAATGGGGCGACACACCAGTGTGACGTCCCCGAGGCGATATTACTTAGGCCCAGCGTAGGGGGTTGCCAGATCTCGCTGGGCCCGTCAGGACTGGGTTAATATAACAATTGAAGGGTGCCTCCAGCCATTTTTTTTCCTAAACCAATGTCAAATAAATTGAAGAATTTCAGCATTCAGCATTTAAAGGTTGTTTCCACAATGTAGGCCTACCTGGCCTACAAGCAGAAGCACAACCATAATGTGCAGACTGATTGACCTAATCATGAGTAAGTTCATTCCCAAGTCATTTCCTTTTCACCTTCTCTGAAATATCCTCCACTATCTCTCCATGAATTTCATTGCTGGAGCAGGATTCTATGGTGGTTAATTCAGGAAACAATGAAATTTTTGTTTTGATTTTTTACTCCTCTTTTTCAGGATGTATCAGTTCGTGTAACATTCTGATACCACACACCGCCGATTTACGATAGAGCCATACAATACACACATGTACACCATTACCATTATTATTATCATACACAATGACTCAATAAATGGGAATTATAATGTGGTTAATAGCAATGGTACTTCAAAGCACAAAGGAGGTGAGCTGTACAGCACTGTGGAAGTGCAGCCTCCTAATAGTGGAAACACCTTGCATGATGTCACACGCCTCAAGTACTCTAGAGCCGAAACATTTGGTAGTTTAGTGGGGCAGGAACATTATCAATGGGATTCAGGGATTATGTCAACACTACTGGTCAGATTGGTAATACTGGTTCATTGTATGTTTTAGGTGATTACAGGGAGTAAGCTTGGGCAAGATGACTGGACTTGACCATTTATTCTGGAGTTACCCTTTAAATTTTCAATGAAGAATTATCCATCAACTGTATAATACTATAAACTGCATAATACTAGTTATCAACGACAAATTTCTCTTGGAATTTTGAGGGAGTGAAAAAATGTCACTACCCTAATTAGGAAATGGTTTAAAAATTCAAATGAATCTAACAAGAGAGCTAAACTCAACCTTTCAAACATTTTCCAGGTTACATAATTTTAATACAACACTTACCATCTCATGAAGCAAAATGTTTCCATCTTTTGTGATCTTTATGTCTCCTGCTCCAGAAACCAACCTGTAAATACAAATAAATATGAAAAAAAGAACATCATCAATGATTTAGAAAAATAGCTTCAACTTACTTTATACAAAGTAGGTATCTTTATTTCTTAAATTTTCAGATTGTTAACCCACAGGCACCAAATGGTATAGCAAAATGAGGAAAATGTTGAGTGGCATGTGAATATGCTAAGACAAGATGGGCTCATCTCGCCATGGGATGTAAAAATGCCAGCGACTTAAATTCATAA
>NW_028234413.1:236920-244420 GCF_977035675.1 Penaeus japonicus
CAGCTGCTTCTTATGTTCCTTGTCTTCCATTATACGTTGCAGTTTCTTCTTTAGATTTTTTTTCCTTTTCTTCTCTGCTTCTCTCTTTAGCTTCTTAAACTTGTGCCTTTTTTCCTTCAACTGGTTTAATCTGGCTTCCTTCTTGTCAAATACTGGGTCATGTCCATCCCCATCATAGTTCTGAGGAAAAAGAAAAAATTATAAATAAAATTATTTTTTTCATTATAGTTTCAGTAAATGCATGCATGCACACACATACACACAAAACACAAGTACACACACAAAAAAAGTAAACAAAACAAAGAACAAACAAACAAACATACAGATACATGAACCACTTTTCTCAATCAATTAAACTGTGAACTGTGGGAAATATGCACCTTTTTGGAGTGTGTAATAAAAGATGAAAGGAATTCCAGAAAACAGTTTCTTTGTCTTATTTGACACTTAAATGACGGATGTCGTGATATCATGTCATGGTCAAGGTGGTTTTCCCGCCAGAGATGCTATATCACGTCATGGCTTTTTGTATAGCTCTGAGTGTAGAGCAGATTAACACAAAATCACCTAAATAGGAATTCTGATATATAACTCTGCAAATGCTGAAATCATACTACTCTGAACTCCCTCCTGCAAGTGCTGTATGTTTCAATCACTAGGGTTCAAAATAAAAGAATGTGAAATACTTACCGTGAGCCTCTCAACTGCTTCATCTATTTTACTCTCGGAAATGTCGTTGAAGTAGCTGTCCTCATTAATTACAGGGATATCCTCAACTAAAGGATAGAAGCCCTGAGCCAAGTCCCGAAGATCGGACGCCAGTTTATACATTCTGTCACGGTTCCTTGCACGAACGTTTGTGACACTCGCCATGCTCTGGAGGGCATCAGCAAAGGAGTCTGGAACAGGGACAGGGAATTAGGAATATGCAAGGTTTGCAATTCAATGTTCACAAGAACAAATAGAAATAAAGTGATGGAAAGAAAAAAAGAGGGAAAGCCAGAGGGAAAGAGAGAGAGAGTGAGAGTAGGGGGGAAATGTATAGTAAATATTACTCTATTAAACTTATGTACTAGATAAAGACATATATAAATATATGTAAAAATTAATGAACATGGCCATTATTCCATGTCTGCAACATGGCCCTCCTTAATCCCTTAGTCACCTGATGCAGTGAGAATGAGTGAGAGGGAATGAGCGCATCAGTTACCTTGCATGTGTATGTTTAAACGTGTGTTGTACATGCACTTGTCATACAATAATGAAAACATAAAGATGTATCTACTGCCCTAGTTATGACAAACAGAGAGGGGGGAAGAGGAAACAGCAGGAGATGGATGAGAAAAGAGGAGAGAAGATATGAGAATAGAAGAGAGGGAAGAGGCCAAGAGAGAACAAGGGAGGAGAGAAGAGAATAGAAATGAGGGGAGAGAAAAGGAGAATGAAGAAATAGGGAGGAAAGAAAAGCAGAAGAGAGGGAAGAGGGGATAGGAGAGACGAGGGGAGAGAAAAGGAGGAGAGACAAGACAAGACAGAAAAGAAAGGGAAGTGATGAGAGAAGAAAGGAGCGAAAAGGAGGAGAAAAAGGAGTGCCTCATTAACTAAATAATATGAGGAAGACAAACTGCCTGAATCCCTCTGTGTCTTACCATAGTCAGCCTGGAGCTGCGGAAGGTACACATCCACGTCCCCCGCCCTTGGGTCCAGGGCCTCATCCTCCCTTTGGCAGAGAACAAATACATAAAAATTGTGGACAGGGAAAACACACTAGCTGTAAATTCTTTGTCATATAGCTTGGATTTCGAAAATTGCAAGATAATCAAAACAATGTATGGAAAATATCATCCTATCAATTATAATACTCCTGCAATGTGAACATCAGATATAAATTCCAGCAAGCTGAATGTGGATCAGAGATGTTAGAATTGGCTGAATGGCCTGAAGTTAGGGTGTAAAAATGATAGAACGGAAGGAAATGAAGTGATAGTGACCATGAGGCTGAAGTGATGATTTAAGATATGTCAAACTGATCCCCTGACCAAGCTAATGATGGCTGGAGTGTAAATATCAATTACAATTATATACCTGTACAATTTCAATTGATCTATAAATATAAGTATATACACAAATAGATAAGATCAACTGATCAATTCGCCTGCCATAGAGTGATGCTTTCCTTACTACAAACGACTATGTAGGCCTACCCCTAAATTTGTGTACTGTTAGCCACATTACTCCTTACTTTATTCTAAAATTTCTGTCACACCATTGTAGAGGCCATTATACCAAACATCAACCACATCAGCACCACAGACCAATACACCTAGTCACTACAGTCTTCTCTCTCTCTCTCTCTCTCTCTCTCTCTCTCTCTCTCTCTCTCTCTCTCTCTCTCTCTCTCTCTCTCTCTCCTCTCTCTCCTCTCTCTCTCTCTCTCTCTTCTCTCTCTCTTCTCTCTCTCTCTCTCTCTCTCTCTCTCTCTCTCTCTCTCTCTCTCTCTCTCTCTCTCTCTCTCTCTCTCTCTCTCTCTCTCTCTCTCTCTCTCTCTCTCTCTCTCTCTCTCTCTCTCTCTCTCTCTCTCTCTCTCTCTCTCTCTCTCACACACACACACACACACACAATAAATTACTACTACTACTACTATATATATATATGTAAATAACACTTACTCCTCCTCCTCTGATTCCTCTTCTTCCTCTTCCACTGGGTAATTGTCCTGTTTCTCTTCTCTGCCATTCTCCTCTTCTCCTAGATCACTTTCATACCCTGTTTCACTATCCTCTTCAGCATCGTCGTCACTTGCTTCATATTCTATTCCTTCATCGCTTTGGCGCATCAGCTGGCAGATGATTCGGTCCGACACTCTCTCAAAGTAACGGTTATCCTTCGTCAGGGCTAAGACCTACCATGGACAGAGGGAGAATTAATCTGTGGTTAAATGCATACCAACAATCACTCAACCATAATAATGATCCATGATTCAGAGTTGAACTAATCTCAGAGTGGTCTTTCCTACCACTGCCTGATTTGAAGAAATAACACATAAGAAGTTGAAAGACATGAGGCCTACAAAAGAAAAACCTTGTACTCTCAGACCTTGGCCTTCATTTTAGAAATATATGTAATTAAGCTGATGTACCACTTTTGGGAGGCATGGAGCAGACAATGTTCAATTTTTTTTATGACATTCTACTGTTCATTATTATTATTAGTTACCAATTGATTGCCAGAAGGGCTATAATCTTTTTTTTTTCTTGGTAAAATCATCTGTTGTTCTGTTAAAAATATATAAAGATGATTGCCTCTGTTCTGGGATTTATTTTCTTTGCCTTCTTTGTTTTATATCCTATATACATTCTGGATTACAGCTAACATTTTATACTAATAAGTACTTTTGCATAAGAATAATCATCATTTATATTCTAATCACAATTTGTAGCCTTGCTTAATTGTTTTTGCATAAAATGAAAACTACAGCCATGAGTAAATTTGAATTACCACTTGGTGTATCCTTGCTAGAGAGACGACAACTGTGTATAATGTTGCTATAGGGAATATTTAGGGGTATGCCCCTCCACAGGATTTACAATTGTAAGATTAAATTCAGCGTTTGTGGAAATGATTTTGTTCACTTGAAAAAAGAACATTTATCATAACTGACAAATATGGCACATTTGACCTCCACAAATAACTTATGGAATTTATGTAATGTTTGAAACATTGGTTAAGAGAAAAATACTGCTATGTTTTTTCCAGGCTGTATCGTAAGTCACGTAGATATGGGTCAAGCAGTTTGGCATTTGCTAGGAGATGAAGAACAATGTAATAGAATGTAATTAAAGTAACATTAAATAGGTGGACAAAATTCACACATTTCCATTTAGGAAAATTAGATGGTAAATAAAGAGGTTTGAATATCGGTTTAAACTTACCTTCAGAAAAGGTTTTAGAATTACAAGTAAAACCTCATTTTCAAGATCTTCGCGGCCAATCTTTGCCAGCTCCTCCAAGATGATGTCTGTAAGGTGCAATTTCATCCCTAGCGGTGTGATGTGCATATGGTCTTCTGGCATGACAACTGTCGTCTCAATGATCTTTGCGACTGCTGAGACTTGGTTTAAATTCCAGTTGCATAAACTAAGATGCACCAATATTTGTCTCAAGATTCTTCTCACAAACTGAAAGTGAAATGAGGAAAGTATCATAGACGGTAAGTAGAAAAAGGTATTACATTACATAAAATAAATGAGTAGGTTGCCTGTCACCTAGTGAGGAGAGTAGACAGTGTTCATATATACATATATAGATACATACAAATATAACATTATATATACATATATATATAATATATATATATATAAATATATTTATAAATAAATAAATAAACATATATATGTATATGTATGTATGTGTATGTGTGTGTGTGTGTGTGTATATGTGTATATACATATATAAAATAGTCAAACTAAAGCAGTAACACATTTATTATCATGACACATATACATATTGAATTGTGCATATTGCTCATTTTTAGGTAAGACAACTGGCCATGAAAATAAATTTCCTAAACAAAAATTCTATTAATTTGACATACCTAATGAATTGTACTTTCACTAATATTACAAATGCTAATTGACTAAAGACATTGTCTAGATAAAAAGGTAGTACATTTCACTTATAAGTGATGAAAAGACATTATCCTTTTAACCCATTTGTGCTGGGGTGATCTTTTGCCTAATGCTGCTCCAGCCGTGTAGATAACAATATTTTCTCACATTTTTTTGACAAGCCAATGTGTCTATACAAATACTATATATGGAGAGACCATGATGTGATAGGTCAACATCTGGTGGGAGCGTAATATTCCTACGATGTGATATCACATCATCAGGCATGAATGGGTTAAAAATTTAAATGGCTTTCTATTTACTTTTCTTTCTCTCTCTCTCTCTCTCTCTCTCTCTCTCTCTCTCTCTCTCTCTCTCTCTCTCTCTCTCTCTCTCTCTCTCTCATAACAGGGGTATTTGAGGGCTATAAGCTATGCTGATTTTTAAGGGAGGGAGGAGGGGAAAGAAAGAGAGAATTGCTCTGAAAGGTTCATCGCAGCCCCATGCCTCAGGAAATCGTCTGCTGGGAAGTAGCACACACTTGCTATACTGCCAGTGGGAGCAGAATCAGATAGATATCATGAATGGGTTAACAAGAGTACACTTTTAACTAACATCACTTACCATCATAAATTTATCCATACGGAATGTGTCAATGTTATTCCACTCACGGGCAATAGTGAGGAAAGCACACTTTGCAAAATCATGGCGGTCCTCTTCATTCCCAAGCATGTGTATCAGCGTACTTATACTTTCTGCCAGGTCTTCCTGAAATGAATGATTTCTTACTCTATCTTTATAAATATATCAGTACAATGCCCGATATATCAATAATAAAACTGACCTTATATTTTATGCAAATGTTATAGGATTACACTTTTTTGCTTTCATTTTTAATATCTGTTTGGAAAAAAAAAATAATATAATAACAAAATGCTAATAAATAGAGAAATAAGGAGACCCATTGGCACTTTATGTGAACTTATCACCTATTCTTTGGGTAAGTTAGAGAAATGTACGAGAAATGCATACCACATATGGGTTCAAAAATTTGATAACAATCTGCACTATTTACTTACCTGAATGAGTGGCTTGTCAGCCATATACATGCAGTAGAATAGACCTTTCCATATCTTAATCATCTCATCGTGAGAAAATCCTGAGAAAAAAATCAGTCCTCAATTAATTCCAGCTCTAAAAATGGAAAATATCCGAGAGTTAAATCCCAGGAAAAGAAAAGAAAGAAAAAAAAGAAAAAAATTAAATTTTGCTCAGGTCCAGGTGATATGACCATGCCGATGTAGGTAAACCTCTATTTTTGACATTTTAGAGGGTCTTCTGTTATTACTTTCATAAACCACATTAATAATAATAGTTATATCTAGTGACTGATCATGGGAATTACCACTATAAATGCTATAATCATCTTGATATTAACCAAAATAGGTTTGATTTAAATAACAAACACAGATGGCACCACTCTCTCCAAGCACCAGCAGGAAAGAAAGCCTTGACTGGCACTCATCCACAGTCTCTAACAAATACAAGTTGCTAAAGAGTGCATAACAGATCATGATACATGGCCCAATGCCCCTCTCCACTCTTCAACTATATTTTCAGTTCAAATTACTTTATTGTACAAAAGCTGCAAATATAAATTCTTGTTAACTTACACACAAATAATGCCTTCAATAAATCATAATCACCTTGTATATAAACAGCCTACCTCTAATGTTTTTAGTGAGGAAAAGAAATCTTTACCTGATTCATTAATTCTACTCTATATTTTAAATTCTGCTTTCTCAGATGTATTTTTCATGATTACTATTTCATATGAAATATGGAACTCATAGATCGAAATAGTGCTCAAAATGTGTTCTTTTTAGTGAAGTGTGTTCCAATAACATACAAATTTTAGTTTTCAAAATATGAATTAAAAATAAAATCCCATTTTCATAATCTCAAAGCATGGTAAGTGAATGTATCTAAACTAATCACTTTATTGTTTTCAAACATTCATTCATTCATTCATTTGGAAGGAAGGAAGGAAGGAAGGGAAGGGAGAGAAAAAAAAAAAAAAAAAAAAAAAAAATCTGCCTTGAATAATAGAAAATGGGGGTGTATAAATCTTTTGAGGGAGGTTTTCTTTCATATAGATAGGCATATAGTGGAAGTCCAAGTAAGCAGGGCAAACATGCTAATACAACTTGGATTACTTTTATATCAAAGAAGGGAGTAAGTAATCTCTTGATGAGCCAACCAGCTCATTTCATAATTGCTAATTTCATAACTGGGCACAAGCTAATATCGTGTGCCTAATCTCTCCCATGTTGTCTGCAACATAACAGAAAAATGTCTCACAGTATTTCTATTTATTTCCATTCAGATTTCAGGCTTTGCACACACACTATTTAATCCATTGCAGACGGGTGTCATGACATACATGACATTCAGGGATTTTGGATCATTGTGCTATGAGTAAGGAGTGAGTGATGATGGCAATTGCAGTCATAATTACTATGATTACCATAATATTAAGCAAACCTAACTTCCAAAACTTAGATGGCACCAGTAAGAGAGAGAGCCTTGAATGGCACCCATCTATAGTCTCTAGCAAGCACTATCTTTAGAGAGCGATGGTACACAGCAAGTTGACGACCTCTTGCTCTAAAGTACTGCAGATGAAGGATGTTCAGGCAGAACGAGGCGAGGAAGTTAACTCAAACCATACCCAGTGTCTAAAATGTGCTCCTGTGCCAATAGGGATGCCTTTTACTGTGGCACTCACAGTCATAAACACAGGTTTCCTTCCTCTTCATGTTATTTTCATTGTAGATGGTTATATGTTTCGTATTCGTTCATGACAGCACAAAAATACAAAAAAATAAAGTTG
>NW_028234413.1:251920-256920 GCF_977035675.1 Penaeus japonicus
CAACACACCCTTGCGTAACACAAACAAACACAAACAACCAAACGACAAACCACAACGCAACCCTAACCCGCGGTTCCACAACCAAGACACGAAAACACAACACTCAAGACAAACCTCCCCTCACAGATCTAATGCGGGACATAAGACTCGTTTTCCCCCGTCATCCAACTCACCTCATGTTCCCAGACGTAAACAACCTTGTGTCACGAATTGGGCACCAGACAGAGATCAGTGTTTTAATTGTTGTGCGAAAGGTCACGGTGCCGACTCATGTTATTCGACACCGTACTGTCCTTATCATGGCACGCGCTCACACCCTTGGCCTCACTGCTCAGCGTTCCCTGACCAGGTGGATCAAACATACAAATTGCTCCAGCAACGCCAAGCAAACCGCCATTTTTTAGGGAAAAGCCAAAAACACCCAGACACGGCGACACTACAAGCACAATACCGGTAACACACCACATTGTCTCGACTAGTTGCATCCCTAATGATATCACTCAGCCGCCATTGCTTCCATCCATATTGAATGACAAGCCTGCATATTTCTTCTTAGACACAGGATCTTCTTGTTCTGTGGTCTCGTTGAATACCTTGCGGAATTTTGAATTATCATTAGATTTGCAACCGAGTCAAACCACCATTTGCGGGATAACAGGAGATAAGGTATCAGCTTTAGGCAGCAAAGTCCTTAACATTTCTCTTGGAAGTGAAATTTTTGCTCACAAGTTTGTCGTTGTAGAATCTAATTTTACCCCCGGACACCTCTTGTTGGGTCATGATTTCTTATACCGTACAGGTATTTCCCTCCATCCTCAGAGTAATAGCATTACTTTTAATGGTCAGAATTACCTATTAAGGACTCCCTCTTGCCTATGGACGCATGCCGACCCTTTCACACCCGCAATGGCAATCTATGAAGTCACACATGACCATAGTCACACCATGTCTACACCCCACTTCCCATCCTCTCCTACCCACCACCCCCCTACCCCTCCCACCCGCCCTCGCTTCCCCTCTCCTCTCGCTGCGCGCGCACCCGCATCACGCAAACCTTCGCGCGCAAAACACGTTGACGACTGTGCGAAATCTTGGACCGCTAATGATAATGCTCCTAAGTTTATAGCTAGTGCTACCACTACTATCCCGGCATTTCATGATCTACTGATAGACGTTTCTTGTCCTTCGGCAAATGGTACTGCTTTGATATTACCTGATAATATACGAGTAAAAGGTTGTGCAACATTACCTTCCTTGTATAATATCACTGATAATAGATGTCAGGTGCATGTATTTAATCTTACCCCGGCCCCATTGACTATTAACGCTGGTGTACCTGTAATATTTTATGAATTCACAGAATTACCTATCTGCGAATTTGATTTACCTGTTCCCTCCCCTGCTTTTTCTGCAACATCATCTTCCCCTGATGAGCAGAGCTCTGATCATGTTCTAAAGCAAAATTTAGATTTTCATGAAGGATATGATATTTTGAATAACTTATTTAAAGAATTCCCAAGCGTACTGCCAACCAAGGACCGTCCTATCGGAAAAAACAACATTGCTTCAACACTCCATTACCCTCGAGCCTGATGCTAAGCCTTCGTACATACCGAGTTATAAGATCCCTCATTCGAAGCGACAGGCCTTGGAAAAGGAAGTTAAAACAATGTTAGACATGAATCTTATTCAACCAAGCAATTCACCCTGGGCCTCCCCCCTCCTCCTTGTTCCAAAGAAGGATAATACTTTCCGCCCAGTGGTCGACTATCGCAAGTTGAATAAAGTAACAGTGCCAGAACCATTCCCAATTCCTAATCTTAGATTGTTGTTGCAAGACATTGGCTCTAATAATAAGATTTTTTCAACTATTGACCTTGCTAAAGGCTTCCTGCAAGTTCCTATGGCTCCTGAAAGCGTGCCATATACGGCTTTCTCGACTCATATGGGACACTTTGAATTTTTAGTATGTCCTTTTGGCCTTCGCAATTCCCCTCTCACATTTAGCAGATTAATGTCACTTGTACTATCAGGATTAATTAATGATCAGGTCCTCGTGTATTTAGATGATATTTTAATTTGCTCACCCTCCCTCTCTGAACACGAGAAGAAATTGCGCCAGGTTTTCAATAGGCTATCAACTGCAGGATTATGTATTCAACCTAGCAAATGTCAGTTCTTCAAGTCTAAGTTAGAATTCTTAGGCCATACCTTGTCATCTAAAGGTATTGCACCTAATGATTCAAAAGTTAAAGCCATTGCCGACTTTCCAACACCTAAGAACCAGAAGGAATTGAAGTCATTTTTAGGCCTTTCAGGTTTTTACAGGCCGTTCATTCAAGGTTACGGGTCCATCGCGACACCGCTTAACCATCTCCTTAAAAAGGATACTACTTGGCAGTGGACAGACGAGGAAAAAGCCGCATTTTCAACTCTTAAATCGCGACTAATTAAGGCTCCACTCTTAGCCTTCCCCGATTTCAGTTTGCCTTTTGTCCTCACCACTGATGCCTCAAACCTCGGGCTCGGAGCAGTACTCCACCAGAAACATGGCCATTCTGGAAAAACGCAGCCCATTGCTTTTGCAAGTCGCGCCCTCAATTCAGCGGAAAAAAAGCGCTATCACACGACGGACCGTGAACTTCTCAGTATCACATGGGCCCTCCGTCATTTTCGAGAGCTAATCTTGGGATATCAGATAGAAGTGCACACTGATCATTCCCCCCTCACGTCCATATTTAAGGGTAGGGACCCTCATGGACGACGCGCCCGCGCAATTGAAATTCTTGCAGAGTTTGACGTCACCATTGTTTATTTACCCGGGAAACAAAATGTCGTTGCCGACGCGCTATCACGCGCTCCCCTCTCTGACGCTCACAACCTGCCTGAATCTAGCTCCTCGCCCACCTTTGCCTCCCGCAAGGTGAAATTCTCTGACATTGCACCGATCTTGGTAAATACTGCCGCTCCTACCGTTGAGGATTCTTCGAAGGACGAGATCCGGTCTGCACATGTTAATGATCGCCGTTCCGACTCCATTCATTCTGTTACCGCCCCGGTCTTGGCTGCCCCAGCCGTACCTCCCATGGACCCACCCACGGAGGACGAGATCCGGATAGCGCAACGTAATGATAATCTGTACGGCCCCTTAATTCAAGCTTTAGAAAGGAATGAAAGACCTCCCCCTAGCAGACATGTTCGAGTAAGTCAACTTTACCTCGATGCTAACGGTCTACTTTGCTACAAGTCTAGATATAGGACAAGAAAGCTCAAGGCATCTCGTAAACTTGTAGTTATTCCTGAATCCCTTGAAGGTCGAATCCTTCCTCTTTTCCATGAGTCGAAAGAAGCTGCACACTGTGGTAAGTATAAAGCAATTCACTTAGCTCAGCAACGCTTCTTCTTCCCACACCTTATTAGCAAAGTTGCTAAGCATGTTCAGTCTTGTAAGCAATGCCCTTATTACAAAGGAAATACCAATGACCCAGCCCCTGCATTGAAATATGACATTCCAGACTTTCCTTTCCAGAAAGTCTCTTGCGACACACTGTCAGGATTTCTGCCTTCTCGCAATGGTAATCGTTATATTTTAGTCTTCATTGATAACTTCACTCGTTTTTGTGAACTCGTCCCCGTGCCCAACAAAACAGCAAATGTTGTTGCACATGCTTTTCACGACTTCTGTCATAGACATTCAGCCCCCATGTATTTTTCAACTGATAACGGGACTGAATTTCATAACAAGGTCATGGATAAGTTATGTGATATCATGAATGTAACTCGTGTTAACATTCTCCCTTACCGCCCACAAAGTAATGGTATTACAGAAAGGCTCAACTCCTCCATCCTCTCATTAATGAGATCGCTTGTTGATGCGACATCAGACACATGGGATGAATCACTATTGACAATCCAGTCTTGTATTAATAGTACATTCCATTCTTCCTTAGGTGATACCCCACATTTTCTTTTATATGGAATGGATAAAAGGCTACCCTATGACCTCTTTGATGAAAATCAAGTTCCTTCATATAATGATAATTATGCAGAGTATCTCCTAAATAGAAATAAGTCCATCTTTCAGATCACAAAGAAGCATTTGACTAGTTCCAGAGATAAAATACTGTCATTTCAACACAAAGTGGCCCGCCACAAGGACATTGAAGTTGGAGCATTAGTATTTAGAAAAGTCAACCAACCACTCAATATTAAGTCAAAGCTTGCTCCTAGATTTGAAGGTCCATTTAGAGTAATTAGTGTAAAGAACAACAAGGCCTACATTAAATGCATACAGTCAGGTGAACAATCTTGGTCTCATTTCGACGTCCTAAAGCTTGCTCACAAGTACTATTCTCCCCCGGCCGACGAACACTAATTGATTTTTATCTTCCAGACCTTACTCCTCTTGGGCTTATCATTCTTCGCATTGGCGTCTGCCGACCGCCATGCCCTACCCCCTAGGCTTCGCGCAGTACCAGGAGCCTTCGTTGAGGACCATGGGCTAGTCTTACCAGTAACAAACAATGTGGAAGTCAAAATTTCGCTTCAGCCGATTGCTGATTTCTCCGGCCTGGCTACTTTATTAACTCAATAACCAACTCGTTGATTTCAGCAACAGCAGGCGAAGTGCTTCCCAGTCTCATTACTCCACATGACTTACGCCCTATTCTCCACAATATCTCCTCTGCTAATGTTAAGCCTCTCTTTCCTCTAAGGCAACGAATTCAGTTCTACTCTACTCTAAAATCTTACCTCACAATTTCAGGTCTCTCTGTACTTATCCCACTCTCCCCTGAAACTACTTTCAAGGCTTATTTCATTCACCCATTCCCATACAAAACAAATAACACTTTTTTCACTTTAAACACACAACATTCACTCATCCTAAAATCCCTTCACGGCCAGTCTATTTCCTTCCCACCAGCAGATTTCTTAGATAACTGTGCAAAGACCACTCCTCGCACATTTGTTTGCACTTCATCGCCTCTGGCACTTGACAC
>NW_028234413.1:286920-289420 GCF_977035675.1 Penaeus japonicus
TGAACAAAGTTTGTTCCGCTCCGTTATACATTGTCCTGACACCAATCCTTTTCGTTGTTTTTTTTATTATCAAACGAGAGAAATAAGGAGGCTTGGAGATGAATTCACCTAGTGTTTTTCTTCTTTTTAACAAATAGAGGGCATTTGGAGAACATAGACAGAGGTCCAGTATAAGAGGAGAGGGATTCACTCTGGACCGCAACTAAGAACGGCGTCTACACAAGCCACATTTCTTCCGTGTCTTTGCGTACTCCCGATACCTGTCGTAACACCTTTTTATGTACTGTGAATCGATAAGTAATATGGCATCATCTTGTAACAAACACGAATTTTATAATATCGAATACCGATCCTGTTCCGTAGTTCTAAAGGTTGTTTTTCGTTGAGAAAATTTTGAAAGTTAAGAGATAACGGTTGTGTGGAAGGCACCAACCTCCCCCTGCCACCCATACATTTATCGGTAAGTTTTGGTAGAAATAAAAATCTTAAATAACAAATATTTCGTTAAAAAAACCTCTTTCAGAAAAGATATCGATTCTGGACAACAATCCTCGTAGAGGTTCGAGTCACAGAGCTATTTACTTATTCGAAATTGGATTACACTGTTATGAGAGAGGTTTTCTGTTTAGGAACTTGTCACGATAACCGATCCGGCCTGTTCGAGGCACAGCAGTCTCCATCGGCTCAAAGGATTTTCCTTTATAAATCACGTAATTGCACTCAGGTGGCGGGACCCTTGGCAGATCGATCGGTGACCTCCAGCCCCGTATGCACGGCTATTGTGGCCCGACAATCGCGAGGGAGAAAAACAAGGGGAGGCAAGCTACGGATACGTAAGCAGATACATACATGGTGTGTATACACACACACACACACACACACACACACACACACACACACACACACACACACACACACACACACACACACACACACACACACACACACACATATATATATATTTATATATATATATATTTGTGTATGTGTGTATCATATATGTATACAAACACACACACACACACACACACACACACGCATACACACACACACACACACACACACACACACACACACACACACACACACACACACACACATATATATGTATATATGTATTTATATCCATATATACACACACATGTACATATGACTGCGCTGGCAAGTGCTGACGGGGACGCAAACAGGAGAGTGAACACGCATTTCCTAGCTTAGAACGTAGTAACACTTAATTGCAACAAAATCGTGTTTTACTTTTCTTTAGACGGCTCAAAACCAGTGTTTCTATGACGCAATCATTTTGTATGTGTTGTCTTTAAATCATTGCTAAGGTATCCTGAAAGTTTATCTGTCACATTGACAAAATTTAACAAAAAAAAAAAAAAGAAAAAAAAAAGGAAAAAAAAAAGAAAAAAAAAAAAGAAACCGTGATAGTGATAGACGCCTTTCTATAATCGTTCGTTTTCGATCCACAAATAAGAAAGGAAGATGACCGACCACTCATATGAAAGCTATATTGGTCCCACTCGGCAATGGGTTAGATCAGTGATTCCCAACCGGGGTTCCGCGGAACCCTGGGGTTCCGCCGACCATCACCAGGGGTTCCGCGAGAAACCGTAAAATAATTATGTGCTATTACAATATGACAGTGATCTTAATTCATAATTCGTAACTCCTACTCAACAACACGTCACAAACAGTCTCCAGACACCAACATACTCGTACGTGTCAGTCAGTACAATGTATATACTAGTAATGAGAGCACTTTTCGTAAAAATAATATATATAAATTAGAATACTATATATAGGGGTTCCTTGGAATATGAAAAATTATTACAGGGGTTCCTCCAAGGTGTAAAGGTTGGGAATCACTGGGTTAGATGAACATTTCTAACTCTTGCATGAATTCGTGAAATCGTGCGAATATGATAGAATTCGAGAAAAGTGATAAAAATAGAGAATTGATCGACCACTCGGCAATGGATAGTTTGAAGTTTCTAACTTTCGTACGTGCGTGCATGTGGAAGACTAAAATCTGGATAATAATAAAAAACTAATTAAGATTTAGAATTGATCAATCGCTCAAAAGACAACTCACCTAATATGAATATATTCGGATAATGCACAGTAAAAATCATTGCAGGTGTAAGTCGGGCGACTAAGTTATTGCACGTGCAAACAAGCACACAAACAAAATTTAGTCAAATTGGCGAAAAAATCACAGTAAAGATCTTGGTAGTTGTATTCTAACGGGACAAATGTCACCGTCTAGATTGCTCGCGGATTTGACACACCCATCTAGTGTTTAGTGTTATGAATTCAAGTGACCATAATCACAAAGCAGGATATTTCTATCCGCTGCTCCTATTGAGTAGTAAGTTGTGCGATTTAATTGTTTATCATGATTCCATTCCCAAAACAATTCCTATGAGAGTTCACGATCTGTGCAACTGCAAGTGACGACGAGATTTGACCTAGTTTAAATCCCAATAGCAAACAC
>NW_028234413.1:294420-296920 GCF_977035675.1 Penaeus japonicus
GAGAAAGATAAGTAGAAATATAGATACGGTACTTAACTAAATTCATTCCGAAGAGCGTGCAGGTATTCACCTACAATATAAGTGCAATGATGAGAACAACGCAGAGTAGGAAATCGCCGATAGTGATTCCGATATTTGCACACAAATTTTCTGCGTCGCACCGATTTGCAAAACGAAGTCGACCTTCTGTTCCGAGTGTTTAGAGCCGCGGGTAACGACGTCCCACGACCGGCGGCCAGGGTAAAAATAACGAAAAGAAGAACGAGAAGAATAATGCCGTAAACGCAGTCATTGGATCATGAACCCTCAATTTACATGCCTCGCCTTCTTAGTCGTAGGGCTGGAGGGAGGTGATATGCCCTCGCATTTAAAACGCGAGAGGCTCCTCTGTTGGTTCTGCGGCACGGCATCGATGCGTGGCGCTTGGATACTTTGGCGTGATTCACGAGTATGAAGTAATTCCAGTAAATTCTGATATATGGATTATAAAAATTCCTGTTGGTTATCAGCGTAAGACAAAGAAACCTGTCTTAAGCCTTAAATTGTCACGAAATCCTTTAATGAAGGGTTTGGAAAACAGACACATTAGAGGGATAGACTCGAGCTAGTAAAAAATAACCACGTTCGGAAGACACACGGCTGTCATAGACATTTTGTGAAAAAAACGAGAAGCATTTACTCTGTGATATTTATATTTCGGAAAATTTATTGAGCTGAGCATGTGTTAAGCCGCAAAATAACACGCTTCTTATATGAAGGAGGTTGGATATATCCTTTTAGGGGACGGATCTGCATATACCTTTTAAGGAAGAAATATCAAATATGCACAATCGTCGGGGGAAGTCCTGTGATTTGTCCCTGTCTTCAGCGAATAACTCCTCCTCTGTAGTGACACGCAAAAAATAGATAAATCTTTGTCTTCCTCGTTACGCACAGACGAATTACTACAGGATCCATAAACTGCCGAAGAATGTAAAGTGTCCTGAAAGCATTTGTCTTGAGGGTTATTCCTCGAAAGCTCCGGTCCTTGCGGCAGAGCGGCATGCAGGCGGAGAGATCAAAGGGCACCGGCGAAACGGGTGGTGGATTACCCTATGGTTGGCCTTATATAAGTACCTACGTTATAGCTGCGAATATCCTGGAATATTAATGACGGGTATCAATTTTCCTCCTCCCTCTTCCTTCCCCCTACCCCCCCCCCCTTCCACCTGTAAGCTACCACTTGCACTGATTCATGATTTTGTTATGATTTGTCCGGCGAATGGAGACTCCCGATGAGTTGCCGGCTCGAGGAATAAAGGGCCGGGCGGGAGTGTCTCTGAGCTCTGGCGCATACTTGAATGTGAATGCGTGTGCGTGTCTGTGTGGGCGTTCATGAGTACGGGTGTGTAAGCATTTGTGTGAGACAGATAAATAAGCAGTGGGATAAATGAAATAAAGGGACTGTTCGAGATTCATGTTGCTGTAGATGAAGAATTATCAAGAGAAAGATAAATACAAACAATAGACTGACAGATATATAGAAACGAAAAGATCTTCCCGAAGCCCACCTCCTGCACGCAAACACACAAAAAGAGAGATATAGATAGATAGATAGATAGACAGAGAGGTGAGGTTACCGTAGGTTAGGGAGAGGCCGGTTACCGCGAGACCCGGCCAGCCGGTGCGGCACGCCAGGCGCCAATACTTCACAGAATAATCCGGTGTTATTCAATAGTGACTTGGGAAGTATACTAGCTTTTCGCGTGGTTGCTTCCAGTAAAATTATTCCTAAGCCTCAACTTTTGTTTAACGGCTAGATCCCTGGGGAGAATTTTACTACATATTTGCTTCATTCATTTTGGTCAAAATTAATTGAAAGGAATAGGTTAGGTACTGTTAGAATACATGTGTCGATTTATCTAAATTTTAGTAAACTATATAATCTGTAGCTAATGACTGTGGCAAATTATAGCCATTTATGTTCCCTCTATCAAAATTATGGTAATACCAAATGTAATCACACAGTATTCAGAGGAAATTACCATCTGATAAAAAATAAAGTCCAAACAATGTAGCTGTCCCTTATAAATAAGATTAGTAAAAAATGCGAGGTCCACGCGAAGATTTAATGAACAATCATTTATGTTCATTCCTTGTGCACAGCACACATTTTTCGCCATTCTGAAAAAATAAAACATGTATTTCCGGGAATCTCAGCTTAAATCTAGTATTTTATTTTTCTCCCAGTCACACAGACAGAATATAAAAAATATCGCTGACAATCGTGTGAACTCAAAGGGGATCAGAACAAAAGAGCATCGACTAAGATATTCCCGCTTTCATTGCCCAATGCCTGAAACCGTTGTGAATTATTCCGATTCGCTGTGGCATCAAATAAAGTGTCCGGACTGCTGTGTCTGTGTCTGTGACTGGGGTCATGGAGGACGCATGCGAACACATATCTACATGCTTGTCTGCTTAACTGTATGTCTGATGCCTTTACACATATCAGTCTATT
>NW_028234413.1:304420-309420 GCF_977035675.1 Penaeus japonicus
ATATATATATATATATATATATATATATATATATATATGCACATCTATATATATATGTATACATATTTATTTATATATATTCAGAGTGTGTAAATGTGTGTGTGTGTGTGTGTGTGTGTGTGTGTGTGTGTGTGTGTGTGTGTGTGTGTGTGTGTGTGTGTGTGTGTGTGTGTGTGTGTGTGTGTGAGTGACACGAAAACCAACACATCCACAATCACTCGCATAAACACACATGTGTAGCAGCATAATTATCTCTATGTATGTCTTCGTCTTTTTCCACGTCTCTCTCTCTCTCTAACGCACGCACATATTCACCTACACACACGCAACCTGAATGATGAAAGCAAACAGGCGCGGCTGCCTTTTGTTCAGATAAACAATTCATAAACAATTGAAATGATTTTTGCGACTCGTTAATCCCGGAGTAATTGCTACCCAAACGAGCAAAACAAATGGGCTAATCAGCTCATGTGTTACTCATGGAAAACCATTTCCTTCGGGAGATATTAATAGCCTACAATTACCTTAGTTAATCATGGACCGTCTATTCGATTGACGAAGGTTCCAGCGTACAGATCGGGGTTCAGTATAAAAAAGACATCTATTTTCGTGATTCTAAAAATTTTGGATAAAAAGGAGACTTTCTCGAATACCTTGCTGGAAGTCTAATATAGAATTGATTCCTTGATAAAAATATATATTCACAGTAATAAATCAAGAAAAAATGAAACAGCAGGCTACAAGTTCTACACTACATAATTTCTCTAGTCTACGTAGTGGCTCACGGTAAATATCTGAAAAAGATCGATGTTCTTGCATATTTTATGCCATAGTTCACGAACAGGTAAAATCGATTCTGGAGTTATTAAGAGGCAAAAAAGAAGAAATAATCATAGCAGATTACTTCACCGTTAGTTAATGGGACAATCATATTACCTTTATAGTACCACTTCACAAATCCCACACATCATTAATCACTGAGTAGATATATCAAATACCAATCCCCTTTGTCATGAATGCACTTGCAACAGGGCATCTCCCTTACTCACTGTGGGTGTATGAGATATGAGACCCTTGTTTCTCGCTTTATGTCTGTGAAACATGATTCATGTTGGAATGAAACAACCACAGGAATAAGAGAAACTATCATGGCGCCTTTGTTTTATGTCACATGTTTCTGTGTGAATGATTCTTATAGAGTTTACGGTGCATTGAGTGACACACATCAACGTCATTACCTCTTATGCCGGCGAACATCGGATTCGTTAGTGTCCCGAGGAGCCTCCTCCGTCGAGCGTCTGACGTCACAAGATCAAGGTTCCAGCACAAAGTCATACAAAAAGGGGAGATTAAAAATAGATCCTACAGTGTGTGTGTCTCTACGCAAATTTAACGCCCATTCGCGACTTGGATTTCCTCCGGACAGCCACGAGGCGAGAAGCCCTTGTGCTCGGGATTTGTCTGAGGCGCCGCGATGGAGTGTCTCTTCCCGCCGAGTCGCCTGAGCTGATGTTGATAAAAGCCAATCTGGCGGACGTCTGGCAGCCCCGCGGCGGCCGCGGCGAGGGTCACCGCGTGGTGCTTGGCGCGGGCGGGGCCGTGCACGCCCCTCGCACACGCACATGCACCTACACACGCACTTACTTATATACGCGCACTCACACGAAAACCTACATATGCACACACACACACACACACACACACACACACACACACACACACACACACACACACACACACACACACACTCACACACACACTCACACACACACACTCACACACACACGAACAAACACACACAAACACACACACACGACCAAATTCAGTGCACCTGCAACCTTGAAATTCATTTCCCGCTTAATAGGTGACGAGCTTACCAGATTCTGAAATATCTCCGCCATTACAAACAGTATTCCCACCGCACGCCTAACGTATTAATAAAAATGCAGACACAAATCACCCAAGTAATCGTGCATTAACACAGGCTTTGCAGTTCTTCCTCACAAACAGCCAAGCACACAGGCACGTGCACAAACACCATCAGGAAACACAAGCAAAACCTTCAGCTCGTAAGTTCCCGCCAGTGAGGCCGAGGCGGACGGTCGCACCGGCGCTCGGAACGCGTCACACTCACGCCAATATTTACCGTGAGTGGCGTTATTATCTGCGTTTCTGTAATTATGTTATTATTCAGATTACTACGTTAATAATCTTGATTGGTACTAACGCAGTGTTATGACTTTGTTTTATAGTGGCATCAATTATATTTGACTATGCATAGAATGACTGATAGTGATGAAGAACATGGTAATGTTAATGGTTATGCTGGTGATGATGATTATGATTATGATTATGCTGGTGATGATGATGATGATGAGTTTAATTATGATGATGATGATAATGATGATGGTAATGATGAAGATAATTATGATGATGATGAATATAATGATAATGATTATAACAACAACAACAATAATAATAATAACAATGATTAGAATAATGATAACAACAATAATAATAACAAGGATATTATCATTACTATTGCTACTGGTATTACTGCTAAATACAATAAAGATAATAATAAATATAATAGTGATAATGACAATAACTATGAAAAACAATATTAAAGATCCTATTTAAAATCAGCGACCCCCCCCCATCCCCCCATACGATCATAGATTCAAAATACACTTCTGATCTTATTCTTTTGTAGCACGAGAATTATAACAACTATGCTATGATTATGATAATAATTATATTATCATTGATATCAATAATGATAAAAGTAATGTTATCATTAACAATAATAGAGATAGTAATGATAATGATTATCATGATAGTAATATTGTCATTAATATTAATAGTGATAATTGTAATATCATCAATAATGATCACGATAATGATAATAATGATAACGATAACAATAATATTAATAATGATAATGATAATAAGAACCATAATGATGATAATGATAATAATAATAATATCAATAACTATAATGATAGTAATAATAATCATTATGACAATAAAGCATGATAATAATGATAATAATGATTATCATTATAATAATAAAATATCAAGATAATGATAATGATGATACAGATGATAACAATATTAAGAATAAAGATAATCACTATGTTAATGATAATAGCAGCAGCAAAAACAACGCTTAGAAAAGGTGATGAAAACAAATTAATGATAGTATTGATAAGAAATGCATTCATCACCATTATTATAATAACACTGGTAATGACAATATTGGTTATTATGTATCACCTGTAAAAGATAATATCGATACTGATAATGATATTCATAACGATCAATTTCAATAAAGAATACCGTGATAAATAAAAGTCATGATTACCATAATGCCAATAAACACAAAAGGAAATGCCGCCGACAATCCAAAAATGAAACCTGACAATGACGACGCGGCGCCCTTGCGGGGAGGCCCTCCTCACCCCCCTTCCTCGGACGCATCGCAGCCACCGCTTTTAAAGACCCTTGACCCTCTCTCCCGTAGGGCTACTCACCAGCTTGATCCTTCTAAATTAATGAAAAATGGCGCGAGCCAATTTTTTTTCGGTATCCAAAAACTGAGAGGGATTACCTTCAACGCAGATGTTGTGTTGGCCATTTGGAAATGAAATTATTTTTTTAAAATATTTTACGACTTTGGATCCTCCTCCGATGATAATTAAGGGGAATATAGTTATAAGAGTAATAAGAATTACGACAATATTAATCACGATAATAATGATAATAACAATAGTAATTATAACAGGAAATATGCGTCAGCCTATCATTTATACCAAAGAAATGTACCATGTCCGATGATAGAGTTTCGACCATAATGCCAAAGTCTTTTAAAGTGAAATCCAGTAAATGTCTTTAAAAAACCTAGACCGAAAAAAGAGAGAAAAGCAGCCTGAAGGTATTAGCTCAAAGAGAAGAGGGAGGAGGGAGGAGGGAGGAGGGAGGAAGAGGGAGAGGAAGAGGTGGAGGAGGAATAGGATTAGGAATAAAAGGAGGAAGAGTAGGGAGAAGAGTAGGAGAGACGGGAAAAAGAGAGGAGGACGAAGAGGAGGAGTAGTAATGGAAATCATCATAATGATAATAATGGTGGTAATAATGATATCGATAATGATAGAGCCAATAATAATGGTGATGATAATGACAGTAACAATGACGGTAATGATAAAAGTGATGATAATAATATTGATAATAATTATCACCGTGATTTATGACAATGATTATTATGATTATAATAATGATGAATAATAATGATGATGAATGTAATATTAATGATAAAGGTAATAGTAATAATTGTTATCATTATCATTGTCCTTATTATCATTATCATTGTTATCATCATATTTATTGTTGCTATCACTATTACTGTTATTATCCTCATCATCAATATCATCAACATTATCATTATCATTATCAATGATAAGGATGATAATAACATTGATGATAATGTTAATGATGATAAAGATAATCTTGATAATGATAATAAGAATAATATTGATAATGAAAAAGATTAAATAATTATGATAATAATGATATTAATTACAATTATCATAATGCTAATAACGATAAGAATACTAGTAATGATACATATATTATTGATGATAACTATTAACAAAGAAAATGAAAATGGTAATAATGATGATGATGATAATAACAATATAAACTAGCATAGGAATATATATATATATATATATATATATATATATATATTATATATATATATATATATATATATATATATATATATATATATATATATAGTATATATATGCATCTGTACATATATATATATATATATATATATATATTATATATATATATATATATATATATATATATATATATATATATATATAACAATATATACATACATATACATATATATATATGTATATATATATATATATATATATATATACATATATATATATTCACACACACATATATATATATATATATATATATAT
>NW_028234413.1:314420-316920 GCF_977035675.1 Penaeus japonicus
AAAATAACATTGATAGCAATAGTAATGAAGCAGAAATAGAATTAGAGAAAAAACATACTAATAACAACAACAACATTGATAAAAACTATCACACTGAGGAAGAAAAAAAATATGTATAAAGAAAAACATAGCGATAGTACAAGGAATAGTAGTGTGATGATACTAACTATAAATATAATAGTTAATTATAGAATTATGATGATAGAATTGTAATTTTGTATTACTTATTTTGTAATGATTGCAATGGTAATGATAACAATGATAATAGAAATAAAAATGATGAAGGAGGAATGAAGAAGATGATGACAATAACAACAACAAAAAAAATAGATAACGATAATGATGATGATAATAGTAAGGTTGATAATAATTATAATAATAATAATAATGATGATAATGAAAATAAGGATAATGATAATAATGGTGATGGTGACATTTACAATAATAATAATGATAATGATAATATAAATGATAGTGATGATGATTTTAATGATATCAGTGATAATGATAATAACAATAATGATGATGATAATAATTATGATAATGCTAATAATTGTGATATCAATAATAATGATTTTAACAATTATGATAATGATATTAATGATGATGATAGTAATGATGTTAATGATAACATTGATAATGATCTTGATAAGGATAATAATGATTATTATCATCATGATAATGATGTTAGTTACCATAATCGCTATGATAATAATCATATTAACAACCAACATCATAATCATAAGACGGCCCCAGTTGATGATGATAATGACAGTAAATCAATTTAAGAACTGCACAGCCAGCGCGTCTGAGAACGCCCCCGCAGCCCCGATCAATATACGCACAGTACATCCAGTGCCAGTCAGTCTAAGATCAGTACACACAGATCAATTTCGGCAGAGTCCATAGACCTAGGCCAGACGAATTTGAACAGGGTCTTTAAGCTAAGCCCCAATTTATCTGAGCAGGGTCTTTAAGCCCCGCCCCGTCAATCTTAGCACAGTACATCCAGCCGTTACTTCCGAAACCAGATCATCACAAGAACAGATGAGACTGTTTGTCTGGGACGCCTGGGCCTGTTGGTTACTGGTCATGCAATAAGCATGTCTGTACACCATTCTGCGCATTAAAGCGCAAGCTGTGGGCCAATCATTCATACAATGCCATGGTCCATCCTCAGCATAGTGCACTACGTGTGCCAACAAGAGGTGCGGCCGCTCATCACAGGCCGTAACTCCAGCGTCCTTAACTGACTGATGCAGAAGAGTCTGACCCCAAGAGAACGGCTCTGTGACACCTGTCATATCCAGGTTGATGCCTGGAAACATCAAACAAAGGGCTATGGAAAATTTAATGCTACTCTGTCAGTATGGAAAGGAAGTTTCTTTGAACGCTCTAAGGTACCCTGCAGAACTGAATTCACTTAATGATCCACTTAATAATGGTAATGATAACAACAGTAATGATAATAATAGTAATGCTAATAATGATAGTAATCATAATAATGATACTGATAACGACTACAAGAACATCAATGATAATAATAATAATAACGATAGTATTGATATTAGTATAATTGAGAATGATGATAATGCTATCAACGGTAGTATTAATAATGATAATAATAAGAGCTATTACTTCTATTGATAATGATAATAATAATGACATCAGTGACAATGATAGCAATGAGCAATAACGGCAATAATACTATAATGATAATTTCATAATCATGATATCAAGAATACCAATAACAGTAATTGCGATGATAATATTGGTATTAGGTCTGTTAATGAATGCATATACAGTTATTTAAGTGACAATACTTATGGTCATGACAAGTAGTTGAAAGATAATAATGATCATAAGATCGTAATGATGATAAGAAATGACATAATGGTATTGCTAATAAATGCGATAACAATAAAATGTCTATGCTTAAGGTCAATAAAGGTCATTGTGACAAGAGTAGAAAAGGTATGATTATAAATGAATAACTCTCCTCTATCCCTTTTCTACATATATAACTACGATAATACGAAAAGTAAATATGATGATGGCACATATATTACTGGAACTACTACTTCTACTACTACTATAAATGATAACAACAGCGGTGGTGGTGATTTACTGGCTACCATTAAGGTCATTGCAATGTAAGTAGTTCAAGATAAAGTAGGGATGACTTTAAATATGGGGCGTGGAAGAAGGAGAGTAGAATGACATAATTCTCACTTGGTACTTTTATACAACGATTTCATTCTTCTTCAAAGAGTTAATATGCAACGTAGGAAAGACTTATAAAGAAACACGTAATACGCACGAGTAAAATTAATGGAAAAGATCAACTAGAATCACAGTGGAAAGATCGAGTAAAAATGCCAATCATGTCCCATTTCGAAATTTCCCAGTGGACTTCAAAGGAGAAGTAAAATACCCTTGAGACTCAAGCTTTCGTCAGGCTTCGTGGCGAAAAGAGTCATTTTAAATCACTCGGTAAAGG
>NW_028234413.1:349420-354420 GCF_977035675.1 Penaeus japonicus
TTGCTGTTATTAGTGTTTTCCTTTTGTTATTACTGTGGTTGTCGGGATATCATGATCATCACGGTTATGATAATGATAAAATGATCTACAATGTTAAGCTTTATAAAATCTTAAAGTCTATTTTAATGATGATAATGATATTCTTGTTCAGATTACCAGTACCATCTGCAATGTCATTTTTATCACGCGCATGCACGCAAGCACACACACACACACACACACACACACACACGCACACACCAACCATCCCATAAATCATGGAGCGTAAGACACAAGCAACAAAAGTGTGACGCTGTCCTTCGCCACTGGGATTCGGGAGATGTTTTAAGAATTCCATCCTCGACTTTGATATTTTGTTTCTGGCTTGCATTGGAAATCTATTCCTTCATCCCAATCGATTTGGCTCGAGGGGAGAGAAACTTGACCGGGAACTGACATGCCAAGACTGCTGCTGCCTTCTGAAGACAGAGAGAGAGAGAGAGAGAGAGAGAGAGAGAAAGAGAGAGAGAGAGAGAGAGAGAGAGAGAGAGAGAGAGAGAGAGAGAGAGAGAGAGAGAGAGAAGAGAGTGAAAGGGGAGAGAGGAGTAGAGAGAGAAAGAGAGAGAAAGAGAGGAGAGAGAGAGAGAGAGAAAGAGAGAGAGAGAGAGAGAAGAGAGGGAGAGAGAGAGGGGGGGAGAGAGAGAGAGAGAAAGAGAGAGAGAGAGAGAGAGAGAGAGAGAGAGAAAGAGAGAGATTGACAGATTGACAGACTGACAGATTAACAGTCAGACAGACAGACAGACAAACAGAATGTCAGACAGACAGACAGACAAACAGAATGTCAGACAGACAAACAGACAGACAAACAAACAGAGAGACATACAAACTTACATACAAACAAACCATACAAAGACAAAAAGCAGACAAACAGAGACAGAGAATGACAGACAGACGCGGAGACAGAAGAAGAAAGGAAAACCCGTTGAATGATTAAATTTTTCCCAAAGCAAACCTCAGGTTCTGGCAGACGCGCTCTAAAGATGCAATGGTATTCGATCAACAAGTCCCATTCGGCAACTTCGGGGAAAGGAAGAACGAGGCCCATGAATATGATGGAAATGACGGATGTGATTTTTTTTCAAAGTGTAATGATGATAAATATTATATGGACGATGCTAAAATAGATATAGATGAGGATAATAATAACAATAAGGATTATTATTCTAATGATGATAGTAATAATGGTAATAATAATAATGATTGTAATAATGGTAAAAATAATGATGATAATGAAAATGAAAAGATAACAAGGGAAATGATCATAATCATAACTATCATAAAACAATGATAACAATGCAATGGTAATTATGATAATGTTAACACAATTGATGATGATAATCATGATAATAATGATAATAGCAATAGTAATAACATAATGATAATCATGATATAACGGATAATACTAATATTGATAATGATGATAATGATGATGATACTGATAATAATAAGGATAATGATAATGATAATAAGGATAATAATAATGATGATAATGACGATGATAATAATGATTATGATAATGATAATTGATTATGATAATAATGATAATCCTTATAATGATAATGATAATGATAATAAGAGTAATAACAACAATGATGATAATTTTGATAATACTGCTACTACTACTACTAAAATCAGTAGTGATAATGATGACAAAGATAGTAATGATGATCAGAATGATAACAAGGATGATGATAATAATGATAGTGTTTATAATACCAATGACAGTAAATGTAATAATGCTGATAATAAAGATGATGATGGACTAAGTAATAGTAATCATAATGATAATGATAGTCAGGATAATTACGATAATGATAATCACAACAACAGTAACAAAGACGATAACAATGATGATGATAATAATTTTCAGCGGGATGTACTTAAACTTCTCTTAACATCCTCTTCCTTAATTGCCAGTACTTAGTCTGGCCTGCACTGAAGAAGTTTACTCTCACTATCGCCCCCCCCCCCCTGACTCTTTTAATTTGCAGGCTCACCTTGCGCCAGGCGAACACTCTCCGCTGTATGGTGGTCCACACGGTCCTCTCTCAGCGGTGGCCATCTGCGCTATTCCTTGGGGTAAACATATTTTTTTGAGACTGCTGCCTCATCAAACGTGTCTTCTCGGACATCATATATACCAAATTCAGAGGACACGCCGACAATGCCGTCAGTAGGACACGGGTCACCAGACAGACTTGTTCGCAATACCACGCTGTCTCTCCTTCCGTTAATACCCGCGCCAGTAGACTGATGGAGTCCTCTTATGAAAATAGGATGCCCAACTTCGAACGGGACAGAAGTTTTTTTTTCTCCTGGAGACAGTTCCTCACTGCTACATCATTAGAGTATTGCAGTGTGCTGGCTGGCCTTCCCACAGCCGCTTGACCTGACCTGTACTGCCTTTCCCTCGCTTTTTTATATACTGCGCTGCTTTCCCCTCTTCTCTTTGATATAAACTTTCCTCTCTTCCTTCTTTTCAGACTAGAAGATGAAATTCACGAATATTTTGAAACGTGGTTTGTGTTCATCGATAATGACTTTGCTAATGATGATGATGATAATGATGACGATGGTGATAATGATGATGATAATGATAATGATGGTGATAATGATGATGATGATGATGATAATGATAATGATAATAATAATGATGATGATGAAGAAGATAATGATGATGATGATGCTAATGATAGTGATTATGATGATGATGTTGATGGTGATAATGATGGTGATAATGATGATGAAGGTGTTGATGATAATGATGATGATGGTGATGATGATAATGAGGATAATGAAAATGATGATAATGATGATGATGATGAAAACAATGATGATGATAATGATAATAATGATAAAAATAGGGATGATGATAAAGATGATAATGATTATAAAAATAGTGATGATGATGATGAAGATAGTAACTATGATAAAATTGATGACAATGATAATAGTGATAACAATGATAATAATAACACCAATAAAACTGATAATGATAATAACTATAATAAGAATAAAACTGATAAAAATTGATATGAAACTACTACTACTAATGGAGATGATACCAATATTAACAATGACAATAACGGAAGGCTGAAACTGGAATAAAAAAGGAAAACATCAATATTTCATCTAAATGCGAAACATATTTTGTTATGGCCGAAAAGTCGGGATTACAGAAATAAGGTTTTAAAGATCTTTTATCCTTCAGAACTATGGAAGTTGCGGGAAAGACTTAGGAGTATTGTGTAGAAACTTTTGAAGTATTTTCGGTCATAGATTTGAGAATGAAATTGATGGCAGGTTGTATTCCGTTTTCAAGGAGGGTAGAATTCCCAAGCTGGAAATACAGGGACTCTAAGCGGTGGTTTAGACGCTGTTGCATGGCGTTGATTTGTGCAATGTTTAGACTTTCCTACGCAAGACGCGTGGATGAGAATAAAGCTGTCGATTCCCCACAAATATTATTAATTTAGCCGATACTCGTAAATCGCAATGAATATTACATCCTACTGGCACCCGGGACCTTTGCAGTTTTCTTTCGAGATCATGAATAAATAATGATTTATCATCTAACTGCTTAAGTTATGGGCCCTAAGATAGAAAACGGTTTACGATCGATTAGCAAAGGTTTTTATCAAGTGTAATACAACTAATTATTTCATTTTTCCAATTCTTAAAGATATGGTTATCATAGGTGACGTGTCATATCTGCCACAATATCCTAAGTTTCACGCTATATGTTAAACAGTGACACTTATTCTAATTTAAGATTACGAAACAATAAGGAATATCTCTGTACAATAGCACACCTGGTGAGCATTGATAAGAAAGAAGTAAATGAGTATTATTAATCCGTAATTCTAGAAAATATGTTGTGTAGAAGGAAAAAAAAAAAAAACCACCGGCATTTTATTCAAATAGAAAATCGGTGAAATATCAGGATTCTACTAGCCCGTATTTCGATTAAATACTTAGGATATCCTACGCATCTAATGGTAATAATTTCTTGGTAATACAGAGTTAGAAATGAATAGACCAAGATTTAGGAATGCTATTTCCTAATGTGGGAACGCAAGGGGGAAATACCACAGAAGAAAACACAACTATATGGCTTGACTAACTTCGTGTACCACTCATGACTATTTATATGAGGTAAGATAATTTTTTTGATAAATGTTTCATATTTGTCTTTTCCGTAATATACAGGATAGCAGCAAATTCGTGGCTAGACAAAGGCATCAGAGTCTATGATTCTTGTTGCAGCATATTTACTTCGCTTTACAAAGATTACTGAGGATTGTCACTAGTTCATGGATGAAGTGAAGTTCATAATGTTATGAGTTTTGTGCACCATGATGGTTGATTTTACGTAATATTCGTACATAGTTTACGAAAAAGATGTTTTAATAGTTTTAGATAACAAGGAGAATGTGTATAAAGATCAAACCAAACAATGAATTGTTAAAGATAAATCTCTCCTGTGTAATTTAACTGAAAATATTAAATATCTTTACTACCTTAATCTCTCACTTACCAATTTTAATTTAGTCCTACCTGTCGGTGGTTGATGGCGCTAGATAAACAGTACAAAACAATAATCATTAAGCTTCCCCCCCCCCCCTAACCCTGTGGATATTATACATCTCGCTTCATCTACTTTTCCAAATCAGTAGTACACAACATATACTTATTGCCACCTGAAGCGTACAGCTTAAATACGACCACAAATGTGTGAAAGATCAGGACTACAGGCAAGACTGGAATTGTAACAAGGAGCTTTGTAGGCAAGGCACAGAGCAAAGAGAATTGTGATGGTTGTAGATGGAAGATATCTATTAGGACAGAGACACAGTAACGTGGGTACAAATATGAATAGAAAAGCAGTCATGGTTTACTGTGTCTCGCTCCATGTGTGAATACGAGTGAATAATTTCACAAGGAAAGCTTTATGACTGACG
>NW_028234413.1:371920-389420 GCF_977035675.1 Penaeus japonicus
CTGCACCAAACGAACACATTAGCTGCCGACATGGTTACGCTCCATGGATGTACGTTGAAAGATATAAATGTTTCAAAGAGGGAAAAAGTCTCATAATAAAATGTCAGATTTAAAATATAAATATATTTATTAGATGAGTTACGGACCATAAATTAAAAACAGAAAAACACATCATCTATATATCACATATATGTTACATATGTTTTACTAATAAACAAAGCCATTCACGAATATATACAGTTACATGCATATTGATCAACTTCCCGTGGCATAACTAAAGGGTACACTCCGCATTTATAACAGCACACTGCATAGCCTGAGTACAGCATTGAGTAGCGGGCACAGCTTCTGCACAAGTTTCCACCGATGCACCCCAGTCTTGCCTGGCAAAAGGGAAAAGGAAAGTCATTGGTCTTGCAAATGAAAAGCTGTCAAAAGTGTCTTGTATTAGAGGTAAGATAAAACCTGTATATATATATTAATATATATATATTATGATAAAATAGTTATATATATTTTTATATATATATATACATAATATATATATAAATATATATATATATATATATACCATATATAATATGAATAAGCTTACATATTCAGTACATATAAATGCATATATGACATATATGTACATATATACATATACATATATAATATATATACATATATACATATATTTAGGACCGATATATTCCATACATATATATATATAATAATATATATATATATATATACATATCCATATATATACATATATCCATATACTTATACTATATCCATATACGGTAGATACATATATTCCATATACGTATACATATATCCATATCCAAATATATATATATATAATATATATATATTAACATACATATATGTATATATATATACATATGTATATATATGTATATATATACATATAATTATATACACAGGCATGTATATATATATACAGTATGTGATATATATACACACACATGTCATATATATACATAATATATAACATATTATATATATATACATATGTAGGTATACATATGTATTGTATATACATATGTATATACATATATATGTATAATACATATGTATATGTAAGTAATACAGTATGTATATACATATAATACTGTATACATATATATATATATATATGTAATACAAATTACTGTAAGAATACATTACATATGTATATACATAACATATAGATATGTATACACTATTACATTGTATATATATATATCTATGTTATATAATCAATAAGTATATATATATGTTATATACATAGTATATATACATTATTATATATATGTATATCATATAGTATATAATATAGTAATATATATATATGTATATACGATATGTTATATATATATATGTATATACATATTTTATAATTAATATATATATAATTTATATGATGTATATATATATTTATATGATATACATATATATATGTATATACATTTGTATATACATATATATATATGTAATATACATACGTATGATATACATATAACACGTATATATGTATATATCACGTGTATAAATATATATATATATATATGGTATATACATATTTATATATAATAATACCCCCAAATAATGTAGTAAATATTATATATATGAATATACATATGTCATATATATTATGTTGATACATATCTTATATACATATGTATAGCAAATATTATATACATAGTAATAGCAATATATTATATAGTATGTATATATAGATATATAATATACATATGATAAGTATACATATATACATGTCTATATACAATATATACATATGTATATATACAGTATATATACATATGATATAGAGTAGCATATACATATATCATATATATATATAATACATATATAATACACTATATATACATATATATATTCATATATATACATACATAAATATATAAATATATATATATATATAGTGTATATATACAATAAATAACATATATAGTATACATTTATATACATACATATATATATAAACATATACACTCACACACACATATATATATATATAAAGTATATAGTATAATATAAATATATATATATATAATATATATATATTTAGTAATATATATGTAATATATATTTGTTATATATATAATATATATATAACGGTATATATATATATATAGTATATGTATTATATATATGTATTTATATGTTTTAAAAATATATAACCTATATATATAATATATAGGTATATATATATATAATTTATTATGATAATACAATATATATATATATATATTACATACAATGTATATAAGTATATATACCTATACATATTTAATTTATATATATAAATAAATACACCTGTATATATATACATATGATATATACTACTATTTATATATCTAATATATATATATATATATAGCTGGCTATATATATATTTATCGAAATGGTATACATATATATATATATAATATTTATATAAAATATATATCATATTGTATAACATATATGTTTTTTATATATACAATATATATATACATAGGATGTACAGTTATACTACATAATCATATGTATAGATAGTTACAAGCATATATAATTATATATAGTATATATAATAGTGATTAAGGTATACCTGTATATATATCATATATATACTATGTATATATTGATGTTATATTAAATATATTTCAAGAAAATAAAATCTTATAGTATATGTATATACATATATGTTTATATATATACATAGGTAGTTTAACTTATGCATATATATAAGTATATAAGGATGTAGTGACATAGATTGATACATATATATGTATATATATATGCATATAACTTATATATTTTGATATATAGTAAGACATTATTAAATAGACATATAGGTAGATATAGCTTATGTATATATATTATATATGTTTACATATATATTATAACTTATATATGTTTATATATAGTATAGTATAAATATTATAATATATAAACATTTATATATATTATGTAGCTTATATAATATACATATGAATTTATTTACTTATGTTATATATCATAATTACATATACATATGTTTTATATAAATGTTAATATACATATAATACATATACAAATGTATATGAATATACATATAGGTATATTACATATAATATATATATACATATACAATGTGATTATATACATATATATCTATATGTATATACATCTGTATACATATACATATAATGTTATATTGTATATACATATGTCTATATTATATATAATGTAAACACATATATATTTATTTATCATAATATTTGTATATATATAAATAATATAATACATATATAAATAATTGTTAATACATATATGTATATACATATAATTTATACAGTGTATATGGAGTATATATATGTACATCCATATATACATATACATATATATATATATATATATATACATATGTTATATAATATATTAATATAAAAAATATATATATATATATAAAATAAAAATTTATATGTTTGTTAAATATATATATATTATAGTGTGTGTGTGTATAAATTTCTACAAAGAATATTATATATATATATCACAATATATATAAATATATATTTGTAAATATATATATATATAAATATACATTGTATATATATATCTCCCACTCATCCATACCTTGAGTGTTGTATATATATTTATATATTATATATATATATATATATTATATATATATCTAAAAATATATATATTATATATACATATAATACCTGAGTATATGTATATACATATAATATAAATGAAATATAGAAAATATATATATATATATATTATATATACTATAAACATAATATATATTATATATATATTATATATATATATATATAATACATATAATATATAATATATATAATATATAAATATGTATACATATTATATATATATTGTATGATATATATATAGATCTAAAAATAAATATATATATTATATAATATATATGTATATATAATATACATATATATATATATTATATAAATATAAATATATATATATATATATATATATGGTAGATATATTATATATATAATATATATAATATATATATATATATATACACGTTCTTATAAACAGTTTCTAAACATCGCCTCACCAGCCATATCTACCACACTCAATATTTCACCTGACGTTGATACATTTTAATACTGACCATGGATTTATGCCCAATATCTTTATTCGTTTTGTAGTGAACAATAGACATGCATATTGGTAATGACAACTAAGAATCGGACTAACGGAAATTAAAATTTAATTTGATATCCTATAAATCTATAATATTGTATTTAAGATTATTATACAGCTCTTTTACACAGGATACAAGGGAACCCGCTGATTTGTTATCGAACGGCATAAGTATTTGAAGATCGAAAACTAAAAAATCTGTTACTGCCTTTTAGGAAAACTACTACACAATTACAGATCATCAACAGAATACGTATTATAAACAATTTGTTCAATTTAGCAAGGATGTCTCTTTTACGTGAACCTAGAATTTATCCCGTCGCATATGATGTTATAGAAGTCAGACATTCCCGCAGATGTTCAAGCAGGACCTAGGAGGACCTTGCAGAGGCGTGGTTACCTATACTATGGGACTCTGGCTGTTTATGTCTATATCTAACTGTTATATCTTATGGGCGATTTAGACATTATGTAAATTGGAGAAAGGAGTCACACAAATCTCATAAAAGAGCAGCAGGTTCCCAACCGCTGCACTATGGAGTCAATAGTTAGTGAAACGCGGATGGATATTCCCGTGGACTTTTGCACCAACCAATTAATCTAACCATGTCCTATACCCGATAGTGCCTTAATATCCCCAGGGGGTGTAGAAACCGGTTCTTGGGGGGTATGAAAAAGGGATCGTGGAAAACAATCTGACAGTGAGGAAATATTTTGTGGAAAAATTATACTTCAATATATTGACTGAAAATAATAATGTCCATAAACTTTATTTGTTTGTTCATAGCCGTCCTGTTTTACCTTTTTAAAGGGAATTAAAAGTTAAAAAGTCGGAAGTAGTTGGCTAATAGTTATTGGATAGGGGATATCAGGTTGACTTGGAGTGGCTAGTCTATATAATCCAGAGTTAGTGAAATATGGATGCTTATTACCGTAGACTTACGGGAATCAACCCACTCGACCTTGCCGTTTACAATCCGAATTTGTTTTAGTGCAAATTGGAGTCACAGAAGCCGTCTGTACAGTTAAGGGTTAGTGAAATATAAATGGATTCACTCCTATAGCACACAAACCTAAATATTGTCCTGTTGCAAATAAGATAAGTGATATCTTCTTAGTTGAGTAAATGAAACACGGATGGCAATTCCTGTAGTGTTTAGTGCAAACATATGAGTCCATTCTTTTAATCTATAGCACTACTACAGGATGTCCACTATATAATGTAAACTCAAAATTCTGTTTGTTTAAAGTAAATTTCACAGCAAAATGATAGACAGGCATTCATATAATTCCAGGAAATTATGTTCATAAGATATATATTTCAGATAAGAATGTAAGCTGGCCATTGTTTTATATGATTTCTCGGAATTCTGTGCTGAAGGAATATATTCTCAACCCATATGCTTAATGTGAATTATTCCTGACTCGATAAATGAAATGGTGTTTTTGGATTGGGCTGATAGTCTGTGGCTTGAAACATCACAGGTGACAGGGGCAGTCTATAGAGTCAAGCATTACTGAAACATGGATAGATACTCTTCGGATTACCTGTGGATATAATATATATACGTCTGCAGAGTCAAGAGTTAGTTAAACCTGAATATGTATTCCCGTAGATTCTTATACCACAACCGCTAACAGGAAAAAAAAAATTGTCCAATTAGAAGTACGGCGTCATAAGATTCTACGCAGATTTCACTACCACCCAATTCGCTACGGCAAGGCGATGAGACTTTTCGGTGTAGGGGTGTTAGAAACATTGTATAGACACAGATGTGGGTGTCAGCATACTGCGGAGGTCATAGGGACAGTCTATACGGACAATTATTATTGAATATGAATGGATAGTTAATTCCTTCTGCACTACAGACCTTGTTGTTTACAATATGAAAACCTAATTGAAGAAAGGTAGAGTAGAGTTGGTAAAAAGTGAATGGATGTTCCCGTTGACTTTTACACCAACTGAGTGAATGAAAGCGGTGAATCAGCTCACTCATTTTACACCGGTCTTGTGTATGAACTTAATATAATCTGTTTTCCTTTACCTCATTAGCTTTGAATATCTAATTCAAAGTGATCTATCACTTTAAGTCTGTGAACATCTTTAGCAAACCCTCTATCAACTTCCTTGGTTTATAAAATCCAGCAACAAATGACAGCTAACCTTCGGGTTTAGGGATATTCTGGTCACCTTGTAGTCTCGTTGTATCGGCAGTGGCAGTAGCAACTTCACCTTTATCATCTCTATCGCTGTCGTGTGCGCCATTTAGGTTGATAATTCCGTTTCGCTCTACGTCACTTTCGTCGTCTTTGTCTTCACCTTTTTTCATCTCATGCCGTCGTAAGTCATCATCCAGCCACTCTGTAGCTGCTGTACTGGTTTCCTGTTTTGGTGGTGGGACTTGTGACTTGTCCTGAAAAGTTTGAAACCTAATATGTACTTCTTGATTACCAAATATGTCTAATTAGGTAAGCTGTAATACATATATCGCTGTTATTTTAATAAGTACTATTTACAATCAGTGTTTTGGAATCCTGCAGAACTTTCACCTCAGCCGCAGGACCTGTGGATGCGATGGCGGAAGAAAATAGTCATCTCAATTATTTTGAAACCAACAAACTTATTTCAAGACTTTTAACATTATGCCATTTTTTTTTTTACTTTTTACATAACAGGCACAAGCCATATCTTACCAGGTGATGATACGAAAATCATTTCCATAAACTCAATGGCCTTGCTCGCCTCTTCTGCACGGTAACGTTCTTTTGATTTTTCTATCAAGTCTAAAGTTTTTAGTCTTAGTTCTTCCAGCAAATTTTCAGCGTCAACATAACTTCTTAATTCTGAAGTAAAATGATTATCATCATCCTGATCAACTATTGTACTTTCAGCATCATTTCTACTTGTGTCATCCATATGCATATCTTCTGTGGCAGCTCGAGTGGACTGCAAAATTTCCTCTCCTCCACCTCCCTTTTCCAGATGGCTGGACTTCCTATCCTCCACCTCTAATGAAACGAACTGCATAATTTCCTCCTTTGTATTAAACTCATTTTCCGTAGAGGGAGAAATTGCAATCTCTGGTGGCTCAACGAACGCTAAAACAAGACTTTTTGTAACCAGTGCTTTATTTGATACTGGAGCCATCATTTTCAGAAGCTCTAAAGCGTCGCGGCCGTTTTCTGAAGCAGCCATATCTTCAAACGTTTCTTGCTTTCGCTCGATATCACCTCCAATTTTATTTTCTATTCTCAGACCCGGAGTTACTTTTTCCTCTTCCACGGGAGTTTCAGCTGGCTCTTCTATATTCTCCCTGCTCAGATTCTGAGGTTCTCCCTTTTCCAGGACACTTTCATAGGGTTCATCTTTGTTTTCTGTGTTAATATTCTTAAGCTCTCTTTCCTCTTGCACGGACGTTTGCGCTAGTCTGTTGTTACTCCCTATGCTCGTATTCGCGGGTTCCTGTTTCTTTTCCATGGAAGTTTCCTCAAGTTTCGGCGTAGCTTCTTCGATCATGATGTCATGCTGGACCTCGCCTTCTTCTGCCTCATTCAGATTCCTATTTGTGATTTCTTTATCTTCCCTCTTTCTCAGCAGTTCAGTCAGCACATCTGGGACGGTATCCTTTTCCGACATTGCAAGTCTTTCCAAAATCTGCCGATCTTCCAGATGAAGAGCTTTCCTGAGATCTTCCAACATATCCTCAGATATTGTATCCTTCCAGTCCTCATTTTGTATGCGAGAAACTTCTGTCAAAGCTTCATATATTTCCGCATTATCCATCTGTTCAAACATTTCTTGGAGTTCTTCTAAGTGGTCCATAAAATCCATTGGGTCTAAGTTTGTGGTTTCTCGCATAGACACCTCTCCTGTTAGAGGGATGTCATACTCTTGCCCCTGAGCATCAGAATGGTCCGAGCTTTGAGGATCACTTCGCTTCCACAATCGTCTTTTGTGTGAGGCATTCTTGGTTGCCTGCTTGCGTGCTTTCTCTTTCTCCCACTCGTCTCTCAATGCATCCAATCTCTTCTTTGTTCTCTCTATCATTTCCTGATTCTCCATGTCGCTTCTTCTCGTATTCATGTTTGTTATTTCCTTTTCTAATCGCTTCGCCCTCATATACTGCCTCCTTGCTTCATACTTCTCAAATAAGAACTTTTCTTGTTCAGCGTCTTGGTGACTGGCACGGCCTGCCTGTGGCACTGTATGTTGTTGAAGCTGTAGTTCATCTCTGTGTGACCCTCGTAGGTGATGATATTGGCGCTGTTTTCGACGGGTTCCTTGCACTGAATGCTGGTAGCGATGTTGATCTCCTTGGATCTCTTGCAACATCACCAGGAGGATTAGAATGGAAGCAGCCATGTTCGAACCCTTGTTAAGAACCATCTTGTCTGTGGGAGAAATGCAACGTACATATTTAGTTAGCAATACGAAGGTAATCAAGATTAGTTTTCAATGATTATTTCCATAACTTAAAGAGAACATATGTGGAAAATCTGAGTATTATTGCATTACGTAAACTAGTAAACACTAATGGTAAGGGTATATTCCATTTGGAATATTAAAAAGGAAAATACTAGCCTAATACATGATAACTTTTATTAATTTATTCTATTTAAAAAGCGATGTAAAATCTGCAACAAAACCTAAATAACATGATCTATAAATGATTCATAACACAGACACTATATAATTACACATTTTACTCATAGCTAGAACTAGAACCGTGCAGAGGCAGATAAATCAATTATCTGGATCTGTGGCGGTGACCAAAAGGGTTAAGTCTGCCTCTGCTTCCATTTGGGGTTGTCAAAGAGAAGTGACGGTATCAAAGAATCACAATTTCGTGGTCCACTCCCAGGGAACAGTATCACTTCTCAGCCTTCATTGCTGCTTCCTTCACAAAAAACACGACCTAAATTTTGCATCAGTAGTGTTATGTATTGTTATCTTCAGTTCAAGTAGTTTGGTTTCTTTGTGACAAATATTGGAGTCGGTATGAGTGAGGATTACTAATTGCACTAAAATACTAATGAAAGTTTAATGAAACTGTAAAAAATCGAATTAAAGTAAGGGAAACTAATATCAAGCAAAGCTAGCTTTCAAAGAAAAATATCTAATTCACTCATTGATATGGAAATGACAGAATTTTAAATACTAGAAGACACATCATTCACCTTAGCGCACAAACAAAAACATTTTGTAGAAGAAAAGATGTATTTGACGCGTATCGACTGAGATCTTCCTCGGAAATAGGTAACAGATGAAAATACAAAACTAATATATACATATATTATGCGGATAACAACCTACAGGTCAAAAACGTCAGGGTAATCTTCAGCTTATATATATGTATGTGTGTGTGTGTATGTATATATATATATATATATATATATATATATATATATATATATATATATATATATATATATACACACACATACATATTCGTTTTGTATTTTCACTTATTATATATATATTTTTAATATATATATATTATATATTAAGTATATTTTTTTTATTTATATAATATATAATGTATTTATTATATATGGTTTATTTATATATATATATATATAATATATATATATATATTATTATTGTAGTAATATATATTATATGTTATTGTATATATTTTGAATATATATTTAATATTATGAGTTTATATTTATATTTAAAGATATTGATATATATATAGGAGGGGTATTTATATATGATGATATAGTTGTATGTAGTTTTTATACATTTTAGAATTGGATATTATATATTTATATATTGATGTATATATATAGGTAGGTTTATTATAATTATATATATTTATTAGTAATATAGGATATTATATTTATATTGAGATATATTATATTAAGTATGTATATTTAATTTATGTATAGATATATATATAGTTTATTTTTTAAGTTATATTTGATATATAGTAATGATAATATGTTCCTATAGATATTATATATTTATTTATTATATTTATAATATTTATGTTTTATTTTGTTATTGTAATTATATATATTATTATATTTTAGTGACTTTATTTGATTGGTATATTTTGATTTATTTATAGATAATATATATATATATAAGTATCGTTAGAATTTATATATATTATATATATTCGTTTTTTTCTGAGGAAGACTTCCGTCAAATACATCTCTTGAGTTCTTAAGATATTGTCTCATTCATATCTTTCTTCTACATTTGTCGCTATGAACTTCGTTCACAAACATTTTTAATGTACTTCAAATAAACCAATATAAACCATTTACACAAAATATACTATCGGCCTAAAAAGTGTTTCCTTAAATTAAATTGATATCTGAAACGTGGATTATGATAAAAAAAAAATGCAAAGACTTCCTGCAGAAGTTGATGACATCGCACTGTTGACAACACCTCGTCTCTTACGTTTTTTGTTCCGCTTATATGCCATGCATTTCGTTTCATTTTTTAATGATTTTGCAGCCAAGTAGTGCTGGGTAGGATACGGTTTATGTAGCAAAGCACAGCATATTTGAAAACTTTCTCGAAGGAGTAACAATCCTTTTCCTGTAAGATATCATGTTTATGTTGTACGATTGCAATCTCTTCTTTTTACCTTTCCTTTCTAAAGTCGGCCAGCAGCCTATTTCACAAGACTTCCTCAAAGACGTGGAAGCATGTTTACTCTAATCTTCCCAATCTTTGTTTTCTCAGATTTTTTCTCAAAAGAAAATTCTTTCTAAAGACAATTTTTTTTCTTTAAATCTAGGACAAGGATAGCAGGAGTCTTGGCTTCTTTAATGACTTAGTTCCTGCTTCTGTACAGCTGACGAATGGTGTCACTAGTTCTTCTCGCGTGTGTGTAAAACACTCCCTCACAGAAACGGTCACTTACACTGAGCAAGTATGCATGAGTTTAAAAGAAATATAAATATTAGCTACATAACTTAAATTTCATATATATATTCCTATAAAGGATGATTTTTCTAAAACAAAAGATGATACGTGCAGTATATCAAATCGAAATCGGGCCTTCATATGAAAGTCAAGTTACAAAACTTTCTAAGAAGATCCAGTAAGGAAACATTAAACAGATGAAATCTAGTACTCCATTCATACTGCGTCACTCTAAGTCCTTCAGATGTTCCATTTTCTCCAGAATGCTCTCACATAGTCAACTTTGGGAGCGATTGCGTTTATATCACAGATTGTTGAAGAGTTCCCTCACTCCGAGTAAATTAAGTGCCGATATACAGTTTCTAATAAATCAATCTATGGCGAGTATTGTATTTGTATGCGAATATATCATCATTAGAATTATAAAATTATTCATATCTTAACACGCCTGTTATCAGCAACAATGATAGATAAAACAACATAACGGCTATAATAGCTATGTAATCCAATACCATATTCAAATCTGCATAATCTAGGAGTTTTGTTGCTGAACCGACCGACTTCAGTATAAAAAAAAAAACCCACATTTAGAAACACCTTACAGGAGGTATTTAAACACCATTGCTCGTGCTCACATCTTAGCGTTGTCATGGTAACCAGTCATTCAGAAAACGCCCCTTCACTCTACCTCACTCCCACTCCCACCCCCCGTGGACTCTGGCAACGGTGGATTGACTTACGACTCCATCTCTTTTTTCCCGATTCTGTGGATTTAATCTTTCATTGAGACATCTGGGGTCTTTTCTTTCTTCTAGGCAGCTAGGGTGAAAAGGGGGGGGAGGGGATGGAGAGATAGATAGATTGAAATATATATATATATATATATATATATATATATATATATATATATATATATATATATATATGAGAGAGAGAGAGAGAGAGAGAGAGAGAGAGAGAGGAGAGAGAGAAGAGAAAGAAAGGAGATAGGAGAAAGAGAGAAGAGAGAGAGAGAGAGAGAGAGGGGAGGTGAGGAGGGAGGACGGGGAGGTGAAGGGGTAGGGTGGGAGGGAGAAAGAGAAAAAGAGAGTGAGAGAGAGAGAAAGAGGGGGGAGGGGGGAGAGAGAGAGAGAGAGAGAAAGAGGGAGAGAGGAGGGAGGAGGGAGAAGAGAGAGAGGTGAGGGAGAAGAGAAAAAAGGGAGGAGTGAGGGGAGAGAGAGAGGTGAAGGGGGAGGGTGGGAGGGAGAAAGAGAAAAAGAGAGTGAGAGAGAGAGAGAGAATGAAGGAGGGAGGTAGGAGGGGATGGAAGGGGAAGAAAGGCCAAAATTAATGTTGATTTTCGCCCACTCTTGTTATTTACTTATGTCTCTTACAAATACTATTTGTTTTTTCCCTTTTCCTCTTTCTTTAGTTTCAGTAATTTTCTTTTTGAAACGAATTCCTTGAATGAATATTGCAAATCAGAAATATATTCATACTATCAACTATAATAATAATACTGACTAAAATAATGATTATACTATTGATAATGACACAAATAAAAATATTAATGATAATAAGTCGCACTGTACTTGAGATGAATTATTACTCTTAAAGTTTGGGATTTACAAGTTCTTGGACAAATTCCTGGACCCCCCCCCCCAAAAAAAAAAGAAAAAAAAAAGAAAAAAAAAAAAGAGTAGTCACGAGGAAGTTTCATTACAAGAATCTTCTGAGCTAAAACATTGGACACCAACGACACCATGAGTTACCCGATAGACTGTAGAGACAGACATAGCCACAGCGCGTTTATTGACTGTTTTCTCTTCCGTGGTTTTATTTCTTTTATTGGGAGGTGGGGGGGATATTTTTACCTTTTCTCTCTTGTTCTCTCTCTCTCTCTCATCATTATGGGACTTGAGCACCTCTCCCAATCAAAGCCTGACCGTGCATCTACGTGATCTCAATAAACATACATTCTATAGAAAGAAATCGTAGTAGTCGACAAAGAGGGATATAGAGTGAGCAAGTGAGAAAGAGAAAAAGGAGAAAAGGAGTGTTAGATATGTCATAAACTTACACGATGGAAAAGTCAAATGAAGAATCCCCACGTGTTCGCGATTCTATTCTTGTCCCGGAGGAAGGAAAAGATTCTTAAGCCAGGTTATACCCTAACTTCTCGTCCCCTACTCTCTGACACACATTCTCGGTCAACCAACCACAACGGCAAGAGTGGCTCGCCCTCCTGACCTGTTTCCTGATGGGCCAGCAGGACCCCTGACTGCAACGCCATCCGCCGCGACCGTAGGAAACACATCTCCACCTGCCCTCGCCCTTGGCCAAACAGAAAGAGAGAGAGAGAGAGGGAGAGAGAGGGAGAGAGGGGGGGAGAGAGGGGGAGGGGGAGGGAGAGAGATAGGGATGGAGGGAAGAAGGGGGGAGAGAGGAGGAGAGAGAGGGAGAGGGGGAGAGGGGAGAGGGGGAAGAGGGAGAGGGGGAGAGAGGGAGATGGAGAGAGAGGTGAGGAGGAGAGGGAGAGAGATAGGGATGGAGAGAAGAAGGGGGGAGAGAGGGAGAGGGAGAGAGATAGGGCTGGAGGGAAGGAGTGGGGAGAGAAAGAGAGAGAGAAGGGGGGCGGCAGACGAAGAGGAAGAGGGGGAGGATCCAAGGAGGGAGGAGAGAGAGAGAGAGAGAGAGAGAGAGGAACGACAAAGAAAGCAGAGACAGCTATCAATATCAAAATACATTCTGTCAAAGATTCCGTCCTATCACATTTCCATTTCATAATGAAGCCCACCGGATCATTACGAAATGCTCCAATTAAAGGTATCTCGACAAAAGTTCACTCAATGAACTCTCCTCCATTTCTGTTGTGACGAGTCGTAAAAGTTGATCAAATAGACACGAAAGAAATAAGGCAAACATCCCCGTTTTAGCTTGTAGATTGCTGCGGCAAACCTACCCCTCCAGAGTGAAAGATAAAAGCGAGAGAGCGACAGAAGGGACAGGGGGAGAAAAAGAGAGAGAGAGAGAGAGAGAAACGGCTAAGAGAAAACTCGACCCTCTCCGGAAAAAAAATAAAAAAAATAAAAAGGAGATAAAAAATTAGAGAGCGTGCTGATGGTGACAGGGAGGAGAGAGAGAGAGAGAGAGAGAGAGAGAGAGAGAGAGAGAGAGAGAGAGAGAGAAGAGAGGGAGAGAGAGAAGAGATGGAGAGAGAGAAGAGAGAGAGAAGAGAGAGAGAGGGAAAGATAGAGTGAGAGGGGGAGAGAGAGAAAAAAAAGATAGAGAGAGAGACACAGAGAGAGACAAAGAGAGAGAGAGAGAGAGAGATAGATTAATAGATGGATAGAGAGAGGGGAGAGGGAGAGAGAAAGAGACAGAAAGAGAGACACACAGAGGAAGAGAGAAAGAGAGAAAGAGAGAGAAAATACAGATATATTGACGGAAAGTTTGAGAGAGGGGGAAGGAAATAATAAAAAAGAAAACAAAGAAAGGGCCATGCAGAAGAGAAGAGAAGAATAAGAGAAGAAAGGAAAAGAAAACCCTGCAGGCGGTCAGTGGCACGAAAACGAAACGGACCGAAGCGAAAGAAAGGGGGGAAACGAAGAGAAAAGAGCCAGGCCGGAGAAGGAAAGGAAAAAGAAAAAGGTCGTGTTCCGGCGGTCAGCGCCCAAGTTGGCCAACTCCATTTGGCCGGGCGGTAAGTGCCAAAGTTTCATATGAAAAGCCAATTCAAAAGTGTATTGGCCGAATCGATAATATAGTTGCCACAGTCCACACGCCCAACGAGGAAGGCCTGGCAAGGCTGTCATTAGAGACTTCTAATGGGAAGGAGGACAAAATGGCCATGGGAGAGAGGAAGGGAGGGAGGGAGGGAGGGAGGGAGGGAGGGAAGAGGAGGAAGCGTGGGGGAGGAAGGAAGTGGAAGAGAGAGAGATGGGGGTTGGGCAGGAGGGGAGATAAGGCAAGAGGAGCGATTGGGGGAATGTGTGACTCGAAAGAATAACGACCAAAGTAATGGAGGGAGAGGTAGGGTTAGAAGAGGTGGTAAAGGGAAAAGGAGAGGGAGGGAGGGAGGGAGGGAGAGAATGAGAGAGATAGAGAGAGAAAGAGGGAAAGAGAAAGAGAGAGAAGCAGACGGAGAAAGAGAAAGAGAGAATATATACCCCTACAAAGAAATAACAAAGCCCCGGATGAACAGGCAGCCCGCTATTCCGTGCCGCCCGGCGTCTGAAGGGCGGCAAAGCCTCTCCAGAGTGGTTTACTGATGTAATTTGTTCGACATGACAGGCCCAATAAGACGGATTCGCCAAGCCAGAAGACCGTCGGTGACAGCACCAGTCGAGGCTTTTCTCCCTTCCCCTCCCCTTCCCTTACCTTCCTCCTCCTTCCCTCCTCTCCCCCATCGCGGTCTGCTACCACCCTTCGCCGCGGGAGCTCGCCCCCGGCGCGCCCAGGGCCCCGATCCCCGCGGTTCGCTCCCCCTCCCCGGCTTCGCCCTGCTCCCCCTCCCTCCCCTTCTCTTCCCCTCCCTCTACTACCCTCCTCCCTCCTCTTCCCTATCACCCTCCTCCCTGCCTCCCCCTTCCCTTCCCCCTCCCTCCTCTCCTCCTACCACCCTTCCCCATTTATACTACCACTCCACACAACCCCTCCACCCTCCAACCTCCCTCCCAACCACCTCCCCTGTGAATAACCACCCTTCCCCATCCCTCCCTCCCCTCCCCCTACCACCCTTCCCCATCCCTCCCTCCCCTCCCCCTACCACCCTTCCACCTCCTCTTCCTCTTCCCCTTCCACGCTCCCCCTCCTCCCCCACCACCACCCTACCCCTTCCCTCCCTCCTCTCCCCCTCCCGCCCTTCCACTTCCCGTCAGCCCAAACGGGGTAATTCGCCCTTGAAATCCCCGTTGCTAATTCCGGGTTGAGGCGCAAGCTTGAGGGGCGTGTCTGTGCCCCGTGATTGGATTTTCGTATAAAACAGGTTATCACGTCCTCGAGGGGTTGGGTGGCGGGCGTGGGGTGGGGGTGAGGAAAAAGGGTTGGGTAGGGGGGTGGGGGGGGTCAGGCTTGCCGAGCGCGTGGATGAAAATAGAGAATAAGAGAGAGAAAGGAAACAAATAAAATTCTGAGAAGGATGGTCTTCGGGGTTATTGAAATATTCACGAACGCTGCACTGCATACTTTAAGAGCGCTGTTCCAATCGGTGCAAAACAATGCAGTGCGTAGGTGCAACACACGAGGGACAACACGTAGCATCATATATGCAATTGTACTTTCTCTGCAATGATGCCAACTTGCAAATTACTACACTCTGTTGTTTGTATCGGTTCTTTGCACAATAATGAAAGGGCTGTGCCTCTCCTTAATAGAAGTAGCTATTCAAAGATGCAAAGACACAGAACAGGGAAGAGAAGCATATGCTCTTACAAGAAATGAAACAAGTTCATAATAAGGGAACATCAAGCCGTTACATGTCGGATCAGAATTTAATCCTCTTCATCTTCATGATTATTCCATTGCAATTGGGTACATACGTCTATGAAAACAAATTGTTTTTCCATATCATTCTATCGAATTACTTTCAAACTATACTGATTAAAACGTTAACATATAAAGATCACATATGTACGAATACAGAGATACATATATCGTACATATGTAGTATACTGGAACTCTAAGAAAAAGGAAAATCTGCCGTGTGTATGAAGGACAAAATCCACAATCGGATCAGTCGATGGGCCACATGGATCCTCTAGCCATACGTATTACAGATTATAAACAACAGCAACATTAATAAACCTAACAGTAATTATGAACGCAAACCCGGGATACAATTTTTCAACTTGCATCCCATAACAAGAAGATACGGAGTGAAATTGTTACGAAAACAAATGTATACAAGTAATCCCCAGTCCCCAGGGGAATGGCTTAAGTTAATATGAAGTAGCTGTGTAAAGACCAAAGGAAATTTAGTAGACACAATCTACCCCAACTATGCCAAGTTATCTCGTAAACTTTGAAGACATGTGTCCAATTAACCTCCTCCCCTCTCCTCCCCTCCCTTCCCTCCCCTACCCACAACGGTTCCATGACTCTCCCCCTTTCTCTCTCTAGTCCCACGGAGGATAAAATATCGAACAAACACCTTCAGCCTGCGCCACTGAAAGCTCATACCCGGTGGCCATTATTGCCTTTATGGGAAAGGTCGGTCTTCGTTACATCGAATAAGACGACAGACCCCCTACCCTCCCCTCCCCTCCCCCACGGGTTCAATATCAGTTCATAAGGACTCATACCAAATATCTTATTACATCGAATATATATTACTCCCCCCCCACCCCCCCTTCACCTTCCTACTATCACTCTCAAGTCATAATCACTCATAACAATTACGCTTTATTGTTTAAGTTATAACAACCATAATGATAATATTCGTAATAATACCAACAATAATCA
>NW_028234413.1:421920-426920 GCF_977035675.1 Penaeus japonicus
AGTAGTCATACATGATCAATGTCTTATGTCACATAATATCGATACCAGTGCCTTACATCGCTCGGGATCGCTCGGACCACGCTACTAGTATTAACGATTAGAACCGACCTCAGAGACAGTTAGAAAACTAGACGGCCCCCGTCGTATCTTAGCTAGAGAAATAACCAGGCTTTAACTACTACGATCTAGCTAAAATCAATGTCTCCACCCTATAAGTGGGCTCCTGGTCATTGGAGGCTATCTGCACCAGACTTCGCAGGTAGCTGTGACATTCAACCATAAGCTAAAACACTATCAAATTCATTGACCGGCGCAGCGGCACCAATGGGCACTAATTAGTGGCCCTAGTAAGCATGTAACATGTATGATATGAGAAACGATTCAATAACTGCAGTGTAAGAGTAGGCACTAAGACTGGCCTCATGACAACATAAAATGGGTGACTGCCGTGAACAGGTGGGCCCTAAGAGATGGCTCCAAAAACATATACATATATCAGGAAAAATACAAGAATACAATACATACAGAAATACAATTTGGCTGTGAGTATAGAGAAACATTATGTGTGAGAAAGTAATTAAAGCAAAGGTGTGATTGCTTAAGCGAAATGAGGGGAGAGTTATAACATAACATGACAAGCTTGCATAGTCAGTGGAGTTAGGAAACGACTCGAGTGAGCATAGGCTAGAAGAACTTGCAAATTACCAAAAGAGCACATAGAATTGAAAGGATTCATAAAAGTGTGGTAGGATCAGCTTATCCCAGAACAAAATCTCACTATGACTTCATGAGATACAGTACTTGAAAGGTGGCAGTGCATTGGAGAATACATACATAAAAAAAATATCTTGTATCACGACTGGTGGTGTCAGTGCACCGAGGGTGGGGGTCGGACAGTGGCTACCCTCTGGGGCAAACAATTCAACACCCTTGCGACTTGTGGATAACAGGCGAGCTAGTTACGGTGGTCAGGCGTAACTGGCGTAACTGCCGATGCCCCTTATACCAAAAAGCCGCCCCTGTATCCCAAAGGTGCAGTCGGGCTGACTTTGCAATGCACCCAAACACGTACAACTCAACCAAACCAAACCACCGTTCTACGTTCTATCTAACCTGGTGAAAAACATGCACCAACACAACACAGTAGCTATCCAGGGGGGTATACATATATAATGGTACAACTGCGGAAACTATCTTGTTCGTTTTCTTCGTGGTTATATTTTATGTAGCTTTACTGGAGGGGGGGTTACATATATATGAACGTGCGGAAACTTTTCGTCCGCTGGGGAGGGGGTGGTGGGGGGGGGTTACCACATAAAAAAAAACTGCGTGCTCCTTGCACGCTTACTGATGCCTCAAGCGTCTTGCATGGCTCCAAAAAAAAAATGATATGCGTGCGCCCTGCACGGCTTACTGATGCCTCATGCGTCTTGCATGGCTACCTAAATGACATGCGTGCGGCCCAGCGCCCTGCACGGCTTACAGATGCCTCATGCGTCTTGCATGGGCTACAAAAATGACATGCGTGCGCCCTGCACGCTTACAGATGCCTCAAGCGTCTTGCATGGCTACAAAAATGACATGCGTGGCGCCCTGCACGGCTTACAGATGCCTCATGCGTCTTGCATGGCTACAAAAATGAACATGCGTGCGCCCTGCACGGCTTACAGATGCCTCATGCGTCTTGCATGGCTACAAAAATGACATGCGTGCTCATGCACCCGGCACGGCATACGGATGCCTCATGCGACTGGCATGGATACGTGTATGCCATGCGTGCGCCCTGCACGGCTTACAGATGCCTCATGCGTCTTGCATGGCTACAAAAATGACATGCGTGCGCCCTGCACGGCTTACAGATGCCTCATGCGTCTTGCATGGGCTGGCTACAAAAATGACAAGGCGTTGCGGCGGCCCTGGTCGTGTATGCGCGTTCGGATGCGCCCTGCAACGGTTGGACTTACTGATGCGACAAACAATAATTTATAAATAACACTTTGCAACTGCCAAGAGGAGAACAAACAAAGGAAAATCGAAACTAAGTAATATGTGCAAGCTCAAGAGATGCAAGTTTAAAGATAAAGAGAAAATACAAACATGAATAGCACTTGTCGACGAGAAAAATAATAAGAGGCGTATTTTAAAAAACTAATAAAAAAGATTTTTAAAAAAACAAACGAGCGGTGAATTGAAAGATAAATTGATAGATAAAAATTGACAATAATAATGGACAGATCACATATAACCGCAGCACAGATTCGGAGGGAAAGGGTTTTGAAGATATTAAGAAATTACATGGTTTAATTAAGAAAAAATACAATATCGCTTCTCCTCCGATAAAATTTTGAGGGAGGTGCAAGGGAGTTTAAGTATGGAAAATCTTTCAAAGGTTCACTTTCAAAACAAAATATTTGGAGAGGAACAGTCAAAAAATGTCTCCAGAATACATTATCCGAAGTTGCAAAGATGCAGAAAAATACGAAATATCAATAGCACGTCGATGAAAAGGAAAGTACAAAAATAACAGAAGATAAGAATAAGGCAACACTGATCGCCAGTAACAGATTCGAATGAAAAGTGAAAGCTATCAAGAATTTACAGTCTAATACAATATCGCGTTCCGCTTCGATAATTGTAATTAAGCATGGAAAATCTTTCAAGGGTTCACTTTCAAAACAAATATTCGGAGATTAACAGTCAATAAAATTTCTCCACAATATATTGTCCGAAGTTGCAAAATCAGAGTAGAAATAGCAGGTGTCGATGAAAGAAGTACAAAAATAACAGAATATAGGAATCAGGGGGGAAGGCAACACTCAATCGCCAGTACATATTCGGAACGAAAGTGAAAAGCTGTCAAGAATTTACATAGTCTAAATACGATATCGGCCCTTTCGATAATCGTAATCGAACATGTAAAATCTTGTAAGGGTTCACTTTCAGAACAAATATTTTGAGAGTAACAACCGGCCAGAAAAATTCTCCAAATTACCTTTCCTTGTCCGAATCCGAAAATGAAAATATAGATATAAAACAAGAAGGGTTGTTTTACGACAAAAGGGAAGCAAAACATCGACACTACATCAACATGCCTTTCACAATTTCACTGCCTTTTCACAGAAACACGGTCCGTCATGAAGGGGAGGGTCTAAAAATATCGGCACGGCGAAGAAACTAAACAAAGCGAAGAAAACAATACATATAAAAGTATCTGATTTTCAGAACTTCAGAATACAGAGCAGAACTTCAGAATATTCAACAACAAGCCATTATTCACATAATATAGAACATAAATAAGAAAGAAATTTCAGGTATATGGGGGAGGGGGTAGGGAGGAGAGAGGAGGGAGTAGTAGGGCCGTTAGAGAGGCCGTTAGAACAATAACGGGGTCATCAAGGCGAGATGAGGAAACAGGGGAGAGAGGGGGGGGGGTGTGGAGTTGGGGGGGTAGAGGGGGGGTGGGGAGAGGGGGGGAGAGGGGGGGGGGGGGGGGGGGAGGGGGGGGGACGAGAAGGGGGGGGAGGGGATAGGGGGGGAGGTGGGGGGACTTTTCCTTTCAAAAAAACAACAACGATTAATTCGTTCACACCTATTACCAAAGCGTAAGGGAGGGAAGAGGATGGAAGTCCTGCGGAATCACACTCCCCCGCAAAGAGGTGTAGTTTCGTAGTTTCACAAAAGAAAACAGAGGTACAATCACGAGAAAAAAAAATCACAGTATGGGGGTGAGAGGTACAATCACGAGAAAAAATCACAGCATAGAAAATTCCTAAATCCTAACGAAATCAACGAAAACCTAACAAAATAAAAAGAGCCTGGGTTTCTCTAACTTACCGTACGGACGCTTCTCTTAACTTAAGGATTTTTTTGACTCACGTCAACGACGTGTCACGATGTCAACATTGTAATGGGCGTCTGCAGAGTTGGGCGGGTCGAAGGATCGTATGGGGGCGTCTCAGCCGTGTCGTAGGTCGGTCGTATCGCGGATCGGTGTGGTGGTCCCTTTTGACTTCTCATCTGTGGCCTTTTCTGCTCGTGTCAGAGACTTCCGTGACTGGTAGATGGGTGCGCTCGTTTGGAGTTGGGTGAGTTGGGGCGCTCGTGTTAAGCCCAAAATCCGCGGTGGGCAGTCTTGGGGTTGCCATGAAAGATGGGTGTCGACGTGCAGGAAGTTACTTAGGCACGGACAGGTTAGTTCGGCTGCTATGGGCGGCGGTGTTTGTCAGGACAGGTAGAACAGGGCTGGCGGGGGGGGGCGGGCGGGAGGCGAAAAGTTCTTACTGTGGTTTGGGGGGGGCGAGGGGTGGCGGGCAAACTTCTTACTGCGGATGGGGGGGTGGGGGGGGCGGCGGGCGGGAACTTCGGCGTAATTTCTTCCATTTTCTTCTCGATATCAGTGGTAGCTTCGGTCGTAGTGAAGGCGGCTTCTCTTTCTTATTTTTCGGAGTTTGTGAGTCCGATACGATCATACCAGCAAAATCGTGGTACCCACCACTCCGCCTGGCCACCAATGTTTAACAACACCAGCTGGCACCAATGGTAAACCCCTCCAGTCCAGTGCCACCAGTTTGTAAAAACCCCACCAGTGCCACCAGTTTGTAAGCCAGAGCCGCAAAACCAGCTGGCTGGCTCTTAAGTTGTAAGCCACTCACCGAAAATCGGCTGGCACCAAGTTTTTGTAACCCACCACTGAGAGCAGTTGTTATAACCACCTCGATGCCCTGGTTGTAAGGTCGGTGGGATAATCAGACAGAACGTTCACGTGACCATGGGTCTTTATTGTGGACTGTTATTACACTATACCTGCCTGCAAGGCCAGAGGTCAGAGACTGTTCTGCTCTAAGTCTGGCTAGTCTGTCTGTCTGACTGACACCTCTCCTGTCCTGATCTGTCTGTGTGTCTCCTTACATGTCCTTAAGTACAAAATCTTTAGTCACTTTTCCTTTCTTCGCCGCGGGGGCGGGGCTTCCGTTAACAAATACAAGCCTGCCTAGAAAAGC
>NW_028234413.1:436920-441920 GCF_977035675.1 Penaeus japonicus
CAGTGGCCCGGCCCGCAGATGCCGAGGCGACTGTCTTCTGCTGATTACATGCAGCATTATCGGTGATCTTGTCGGGATAAAAGGAACTGACGTATCTAGACTCTTAATACCTCCATAAAAGGTCATTCCCTGTTAATGAACACTTTGATGAAATGAAAAGTGGTAATGCATCTGAAACTTTCCTTCGTAGCTGATTTTCATTTGTTTGAGGGGGATGAAGCAAAAAAAAAACTTTACAATGCTAATATGTATCATTTTACGTTATCGGTGCAGATATCAGTAGAAATCTGTTGTTATTTGTACTACAACAAAATAGGAGACGCAATTCTCTGTACAGTTCTGATACATCCTTTTCCCCTCACAACGATCTTTTGTTTCCGCTAAATATACACACGTACAATTATACTTCTGCTGAGGACACTTGCCCGACCAGCCTCAGCTCGGCCCGGGAGGAAGAGAGTCTTGAGGTCAGCCTTTTTTGCAGGAGTGCACTCGACGTCTAAGATATTTTTAGCGCTGGCGAAGGGGAATCTTATCTCGCGTACTAGACATGTGCAAACAATATTGCCGACTATTTTGCGAAGGGCTTTGTCTTCTTGTAATCCTTCTTGCAGCGCGACGAAATAAATATTCATGGAAAGCGATGGCTTAACATAGCAGATGTAGTAGTATGTCTGAATATAGATGTTGCTCTAAACTCCCACATGACAATTCTTTAATTGTTTTTAGTCGCTAAGCTCCCAACGCAGAGGCGAACTTTCAAGCTGCTGGCAAGTTGTTCGAGGTATAAGACGTCTGTCAAGGAAACTTCTCGTTGATGTCACTTTGAGAACCTGAGTTTTGAGTAGGATTGGCGGCGTTGATCAAGATGCCTGTGCGATTAATGCGCGGTCCAACGCCTTGGTTATATTTTCCGCGGCGTTTGGATAGGCCTTGTAACTTATGATTTCCAAAATTCATATGAGAGTTGAGTGTGCCATAGGAAAAAAGGGAAATAATCGTATCCTACTTACCCAACACTGAGGTAAACCAGCAACAGAATATCACATAGGGGGGGGGGGGGGGGGGGGGGGGGGGGGGGGTGGGGGGGGGGGGGGAAAGGGGGGGGAGGGATATTTTCCATTGGGGGGGGGGGGGGGGGGGGGGGGGGGGGGGGGGGGGGGGGGGGGGGGGGGGGGGGGGGGGGGGGGGGGGGGGGGGGGGGGGGGGGTAGCTCTGAGCATGTTTTAGGTGGTGTGGGGGGGTATTCCTCGTATGAAACTTCCTTCTGAATCTACCTTTAAATAGATTTGATAGACGAGCACATTTCTTTCTTTTTTTCATAAAATCAACCTATCGAAGCCTCGCCCAGGATGCCAGTAGCGGGTATCCCACAGGCCATGCGAGTCCATCTCCTTGCCACAAGGCCACAGGAACCCATTAAAAAGATTGTCGGCAATCTTTTTAATGGGTTGCGTGGATTGGTGGCCGTGAAGAGGAAGCTTTGTCTTAAGAAGGCGCGCGGTTCGACTATAGGGTCATTTAGTTTCAAACAATGGAAGGGATGGCTTCTTGACTGCCTTTGGAATCCGAAGCCAGTGTCCAGAGGAGATTGGGGATCCTTGAGACACAAGACCTCGACAGGATGCGAATATCATGGCGCTCATCGGGCGGGAACGAGAGCTGTGTTGCAGGTAGCAATGGCCGTGACGGATGCCATCTGTCATGTTTGGCCATGCTAGTATACATACATACATACATATAGATTGATAGATATTATAAATTGAGTTATATATTAAGCTATTATACTCACACATATATATCGACATATCATACATTCTACATACATATTATATTTATGATATATATATAGAAGGATATAGTTAGTGAAATATTGAGAGATTTAAATCTACATATATAAACTCACATATAATAGACTTTACATACTTACTGACATACTTCTATTAAGATATATATATATATATATATATATATATATATATATATATATATATATACAAATATATACATTTAGATTGATATAGATCTTATATTTATTTATACATATATATATATATTTATATTTATAAATTATATCTATATTAAACTTATTTATTTAGTTATTTATAATATAATATATATTTTTATTTTTATATATTTTATATAGATAAATTTATATATATTTCTATATTTCGGCAGACAAAACGCTATACACAAAATAGATTAATTAGAATATACGCATTTCGTGTATAATGAGAGAGAGAGAGAGAGAGAGAGCGAGAGAGAGAGAGAGAGAGAGAGAGAGAGAGAGAGAGAGAGAGAGAGAGAGAGAGAGAGAGAGAGAGAGAGAGAGAGAAATAGATAGATAGATAGAGAGATAGAAGAGAGAGAGAGAGAGAGAGAGAATGAGAGAGAGGATAGATAGAACAGAGGAAAGATAGATACATAGATAGATAGATACAGAGAGAGAGAGAGATAGAAAGAGAGAGAGAGAAAGAGAAAGAGAGAGAGAGAGAGAGAGATGAGAGAGAGAGAGAGATGAGAGAGAGAGAGAGAGAGAGAGAGAGAGAGAGAGAGAGAGAGAGAGAGAGAGGAGAGAGTGAAAGAGAGAGGGAGAGAGTGAGAGAGAGAGAGAGAGAGAAAGAGAAAGAGAGAAGAGAAGATAGGTAGATGGAGATAGAGAGAGAGAGAGAGAAAGAGAGAGAGAGAGAGGGGAGGGAGAAGAGAGAGAGAGAGAGGAGAGGAGAAGAAGATAGAGAGAGGAGAGAGAGGAGAGAGAGAGAGAGAGAATAGAAGAGAGATAGAGTAGATAGATAGATAGAGAGAGAGAAGAGAGAGAGAAGAGAGAGATAGATAGATGAAGTAGAGAGAGAGAGAGAAAGAGGAGAGAGGAGAGAGAGAGAGAGAGAGAGAGAGAGAAAGAGAGAGAGAGAGGGGAGAGAGGAGAGGAGAGAGAGAGAGAGAGAGAGAGAGAGAGAGAGAGAGAGATGAAAGAAAGAGAAGAGAGATAGATAGAGAGAAGAGAGAAGGAGAGATCTCAGAGAAAGAAGAGAAAAGGAGATAGAGAATGATAGAAGAGAGAGAGAGAGAGAGAGAGAGAGAGAGAGAGTGAGATGAGAGGAGAGATGAGAGAGAGAGAGAGAGATGAGATGAGATGAGAGAGAGAAAAGAGAGAAAAGAGAGAGAGAGAGAGAGAGAGAGAGAGAGAGAGAGAGAGAGAGAGAGATAGATAGATAGATAGATAGAGAGAGAGAGAGAGAGAGAGAGAGAGAGAAAGAGTTAATATGGCAACCAGAGAAGAACAGGAAAGCACGAACCAGGGGCCTTTCCGCCTGATTTCCCTTCAGGGGATAATGAACAAGACATTCAGAATGGCGTGTACACATAAGTGCTATGGCTTTCAAGGCCCATCCGGATATGGCATTCGATAGTTGGTTGTTCCCTTATGATTCTTGGTTGCTGGTAGTTACGGCATTGTTGCAGCTAACTAGCAACATAAACACCGCGAACCATCCAAGGTCGATCCTCGCCTAATTACTAATAGGACTCGACAGCTATAGTACTTATGTAAATTCCTTTCTGTGTCTCTTGTCTGTTATTCCATAATGAAGCCATGCGGCGGAGAGGCCCTCGGTCTTTGTGTCTTTCCCTGTTCTTCCCTTCGCTGTTTTATTCACATTTTGTTAGCATGAATTCTTTACGTTTGTAAGTGCGCGTTTGTTTGTTTGTGTTTGTGTGTGTATGTTTGTGTGTGTGTTTGTTTGTTTGCTTGTTTGAGTATGTGTGTGTGTGTTTGTTTGTTTGTGTATGTGTGTGTGTGTTTTTGTTTGTTTGTGTGTGTGTGTGTATATGTGTGTGTGTGTGTGTGTGTGTGTGTGTGTGTGTGTGTGTGTGTGTGTTCACCTCTATTCCCCAGTGTGAAGACTACCTGAAAGATATTCACCAGCAGCATCGAGGCTAAAGAAAATGCAATATATATTCCAACAAAATTTGTCTTTCTTCTCAAATTTCATTAGGAACTTTGGCGAGAGGATGCGAGGCAAGGATCAAACTACGCAGTTGTAGACGTAGGAACTTGCTAAGTGTTTTCCCCTTTGGGCGCTCCCCCTCCTTCTTTCTCTGTCTGACTCTTGCTCTCTGCTCTGGCTCCATCTATCTGCATGTGTGTGTCTCACCCCCCCCCCTTCTCTCTCTCTAGCTCCCCCCCTCTCTCTCTCTCTAATTCCCCCCTCTCTTTCTCTCTCTCTCTCTCTCTCTCTCTCATCCTCTCTGTTTCTCTCTCTCTCCCTCTCATCTTCTATCTTTCCCTCTCTCTCTCTCTCTCTCTCTCTCTCTCTCTCTCTCTCTCTCTCTCTCTAACTCCCCCCCCCCCACCACTCTCTCTCAAACTCCCTCCCTCTCTCTCTTTCTTTCACTTTCAGGTCTGAAAAGATTTTCTTTAATCAAACTTTCGGAGTATTTCCGTTCTGGCTCCGTCTATCTGTATGTCTGTGTCTCACCCCCCCTTCTCTCTCTCCTCCCCCCCCTCACTCTCTCCTTCCCTCTCTCTCTCTCTCTTGTGTGTGAGAATGTGTGTGCCAGTGTGTTGCTTTTATATTCATTTTGATGGAAATTAGATATTATATTACTAACGCTATCTCAAGTTTATCTCTGGTGCGTTAAATTTCATTTTCTTCATATCCTGTTAGCATGCTAATTTGCAGCACCATGCAGTTAGATTCACATAAAGCAGTTTCTTTTTCATGATGTTTCAACGTTATATTGCATTTGATATATCTAGTAATACACAAAAAGCAAAATTCTTTTACAACATTTCAGTCTCGGACAAAGGATTCCTTTTTTTCTCATGTTCCAATTACGCTTTAGTCTTGTGACAATCAATCGTCTTGTAGTAAAGTCACGCCCCCCACAAACAATCTATGAATCATCAATCAAACCAGGTGATTTGATACTCTGTCAGATTGCACTGCACATCATGGAGTGCTGAGAGCAGTCTCCACAGGCCACATTACCCACCAGAA
>NW_028234413.1:459420-464420 GCF_977035675.1 Penaeus japonicus
GGACTCTCTTGTTCGAGGCATCTGGCAGCGGCATCCTTGCCTGACGGATGCCCTTCTGAATATCAACGGCTTGAGGACTCGAACCCCCGACCCCGCAGCGGGAGGCAGGCGCGGACCCCGTGGGCTGAAATGAATATATGTTTCTTTTGTATAACACAAATACAACCGTGTATGCTTCGTACACTCACCATAAAGACATCCACATATATATTTCATTATTGCTAAACAAACACTACTTGAACACTGTTGGTTTTCTTCTCCTTCACAGTACAATGTTTACTTCACTATAAATGATTCAGAAAACCTGTGTACCTCAGCCTGCCTGAAGGCAGACAAAAGCATAAAAAAGGAAAGCAAAGGAAATTATTGACAGAACAGTCATAAAACTCTCAAAAGAAAGAACAGTACATGAATGAGGAAACGAGTGAAAACACAATCATCAAACACTACTTTTCTTGCCATGAATCTGTTACATTGGACAAACGTTGTAAGGATCTTTATGCGTAGGCCTACCATTTGACATCGATAGAAATAACCGAAATTCTTATCTATCATGTTTTTTTTTTTTTTTTTTTTTTTTTTGTCTCACAGTACCCAGTATACCATTTTTTTATCACTTCGATTAGATTCCACCAATCACCACACGAAGAAAAACCCGAAATCAGTAGAAAACTCGAATCAGAAACCTATACTATTTACAAAGCTCCCTTTCGAATCTACGACCTCGCTTTTGTGGGACCAGCATTCAGGGCGAAATTATGGCCGTGATGCAGGTTCAATAGTGAACTATCAGAGTCTTTGGTGTTTAACTGTGATACTTTCAGGAACTGTTTATAGTAACCTTTTGGATGAGCAGACAGTAATGTTTGATAATGTGTTAGGTCACTGTATTAGAGGTTAAAATAACCGTACGTATGGTTGTGTGTGTGTGTGTGTGTGTGTGTGTGTGTGTATGTGTATGTGTGTGTGTGTGTGAGAGAGAGAGAGAGAGAGAGAGAGTTAGTGTGTATATATTCACGCTCTTGAATCAAACACATTTTTGATCCATATACAATTAGACAGTAAAATTAATATAAAAATAATTCATTTGTACATAGAAAGGAATAGGTGATGCTTAATTATGGATAGATAAAACATAATGATACAAATAGCGTAATAAAACTTGTAAATGGCCATGAAGTATGAAATGTGCAAACAAAAAGTAAGGATTCATTACGGAAATTACCGTGAAACCGTATAAAATTTGGGTAGCAAAGTGCTTTCAAGATTTATTAGTCTGTGTGAGAGTCCGGGACTCCCATAATAGTTTACATCTGTTTGACTTTCCGGCCATTTGATGCGGTATTTTTTCCCTTTTTTAGCGATATCAATGGGTTTGATATTGCTACATAACAGTTTCTAAAGTGTTATAGATGTATGCAATATGTTACTGATACACTATGAAATCCGGCGATTTATAGTTGCACAAAATCTTTACTCATGAACTACCGACACAGAGTGGTTTCAGAATCGGTGTAGATAGGCATCGTGTATCATGTTTATAGTTTAGTGCCTTAAGTTCAGAATCTGTAAAACATGTATTATTGATATAGCATTGTATGAAGTGGCAGATGTACATCAATGCCTACTGATGTAGTATGGCAATTAGAGTGGAGTAGATGTGCACCGTGTTCCATGGATATAATATTGTATGCAGTGTAGATGTACACTATGTAAGACTGATATATTAAGGAGTCTGAAAGGAGGCAGATGTACCTTGTATACAGATGATATAGCTCGGTGCTGCCTACAGTGACAATAGACGTACACTAATGTACTAATGATGCAGCAAAGTGTCTAAAAGAGTATAGATGTACACTGCAAGGTCTGACGTAAGAGAAAAACACTGGAGCTTCATTTCCGACGAAGAAGAAAACGTAAAAACCTTTTTTACACAAAACCTTCGCGGGCTCTCACTTGCTTTGTTTCTGATGACGTCATCGCTGTTGTTATGGCAACGCTACCCACCGAGGAAAAGTTTTTGTAAAGAGTCATACATTCATTTTTTTTTTTTTTTTTACTATATCAAAAAAAGAAAACTTTAAACATTAGAAGTACAACACTATTAATTCTTGCAAAGCGTTGAAATACCATCTTTGTATATCAGTTACATAGCAGGCATAATTAATGGTGTTTAAGAACAAACGTAATTAATGTGCAATTGTTTAATTCAGCTTCTCTACAGTGTGTGTAGCATTCACGGTAACAATACGCTTTTTATATTCCTTTCGATTTCGCAAATGCATCATATTACCTGTGGCATCTATTTGCCATTTGATATGAACAAAAGAAAATAATTTCTAAATCTATCAGTATCTTTTCACTAATGTTAGATCAAGAGGGAATCCTTTAAAGATAATTTTATGACTACTTTGAATATCGAATGTTCCAGTTACCCGTACTTATGGCTTCTGTTACATTTGTATATGAACAATCTTATATTCAAATAATTTTCTTTGGGGCATCAGATTAACGGCCATAAACTTCGAGAAAATTAATATATGATAAATACACGCATTAAACTCTATATCCATGCACCATCCTATGTGACATTAAGGCGCACGTATCTTTTACATAGCGCTATATTTACAAAACTAAACTGTCCGTAATAACTACAATAACGGACACAAATAAAGGTCATTAGCGACAAATCAAATAACAATCAAACAATACTAACAATCATAAGATGTAACGGATACGCCCCGATGTAATTCTGCAAAGGCATCGGTCACACGCCTTGTCCGTTGCCGTCCATGCCTCCTCTTCTGCATAGCCCGCCAGGCTTGATGTGTTTGGCTCATCTTCTTTTAAACGATGATTCTCATGTGTTCGTTTCGCGCTGGCCTGGGAAAGCTGTCAGCTGGCTAATCCATTTCTTTTCCGCTTCCCTCTTGTTGTTTATTTCGCCACAAGAGAGAACAGACGGAAGCTCAGAGGAGATGGAAATGATTTTGTTATTTTTTTGTGTCATTAATATATATATATATATATATATATATATATATATATATATATATATATATACATGCATACATTTATATATATGTATATATATATAGATAGATAGATAGATATAGATATAGTTATATAGATATGTGTTTGTGTGTGTATGTGTGTGTGGGTGTGTGTTGGTGTGTTTGTGTGTGTGTGTGAATAAAAGTAATGAAAAGAGTAAAACTGAGTGATACATGTGCAATCAAACACACGCTCTGGCAACAGATCGAGGAAATAGAAGTTAGCAGATCTCACAACATTCCTGATCTGCATTTTCAGTGAGAGGAAAAATGGGGACAGAGAAAAAGAAGGAATATTTATCAAATTGGAGATGGCAAACAAGCAAACAAGCAAGCAGACAGCTAAGAAAGCAGAAGACGGAAGCAATTGTCTCATTTTCTTGTTTTTCAACCAAATACCTGAACCCCGTCTGTTGACAGTAAAAATACAGGCAAGTGACAATGATCAGAGAAAGACAAAGGGAAATAGAAAGGCGAGAGAGAGAGAAGACTAGGAAGTAGCTGAGGAGGGGAAGAACGACATAGGGAGAGAGAAGGAAGAGAGAGAGAGAAAGAAAGAGAGAGAGAGCGAGAGAGAGAGAGAGAGAGAGAGAGAGAGAGAGAGAGAGAGAGAGAGAGAGAGAGAGAGAGAGAGAGAGAGAGAGAGAGAGAGAGAGAGAGAGAGAGAGAGAGAGAGGGAGAGGGAGATAAAGAGAGAGAGAGAGAAAGAGAGAGAGAGAGATAAAGAGAGAGAGAGAGAGAAAGAGAGAGAGAGGAAGAGAGAGAGAGAGAGAACCAATGTAAAAACCTTCCACATGCCAATCCAAACATACACGAATCAACAGCCGTGAGAAAGAAAAGAAAGACCGTTAAAACCGTTACGATCGGTTACATTCCCCAACAAAAAAGGATTCTCCATTCACACGCCCTCCTCCCAGCATGCATACGCAGCTGAGTGTTAAAGCTGATAGGATAGTCCCATTCATATTTCCTCCCACACGTCTGGGTCTAACATATGGACAAATACTATTTATTCGTGGTCTCGTTACGTTTATTTGTCTCGTCCACGTTTACATGATCAAGGACCAAAATAACTGCGTTGGTGGCGAGAGAATATTCATATACTTGCTCCCCCTCCCAAAATAAGGAAAAGAAGAGGTTTAAAAATAGGATGATGAGGAAGAATGCCAAGAAAAGGAAGTAGAAAAAAATAATAGGTAACCGAGAAAAATAAGGAAATATGAGATATATTAGTGAACGTAAAACCGCTAATTTTTTTTTTTTTTAATTATTATCATTATTCATTTTTCTAAAATTATAATTCGCCTCGTTTCGCATTGTGCATATAATACATCAAATCAAACATCCTCTAGAATGACAACACATTCTTACAGGAACGAATTGAATTAGAACGATCCCTTGGAACACCAAAATATGGCAAGAGTTAACCACCAGTCCATGACCTTTTCAGACAACCGGGACGGAGCTTCCTTCTTGCCACCTGCGACGCCCGACCACCACCCATAACACGAGCCAAAGGACGGGAAGAAGAGAAGCGGTGAATGGGTGAATGTTGGTAATGATTACCACACGTCGCTGTTTGATTAAGGACTTTAATTACTCGAAAGAGGGAAAGATAAGTAGGTAAGGATTCAACTAGATATAAGGGAAAGAAAAGGACTAAACGATTTATATAAAACAGAATATGTAAGAATAAAAGCGGAAAAGCTAAACAATTGAAATACGAGTCAAAGGAAATGATGCACTAATGGAGAAACGAGGAATGGAATCTGGAGGTTTTTGTTTCAAGCAGATTGGAAAGACACAATACCGATATGCAAAACTCTTCTGCTTGTTTGATAAACTTAGAATTTAAATCTAAATTTGATTCTAAATTTCCTCATTACATTACAGCAATGACCTTTCTGATACCATGGTCCACTTCCGGTATTTCCAGATACCCATGCC
>NW_028234413.1:499420-504420 GCF_977035675.1 Penaeus japonicus
AGTATGAAACTGAATTATTCAAAACTCTGCTTGATATTTCGTCACACACTTTAAGTCCAGTATCATTTTATAAATCGGTAATAACGATAACAACGATAAAAATAGTAACATGAAAAATCGTGAAAATAATGTCAATGATAGTAAGAGTAATAAGGACGATAAAAAAAACAACAACAACAAAAAAACAAAACAGCAGGATGCAAAAGAAATAATTCAATCAGTAGTGGTAGTGTTATAGTAATATCCACTAGTATTGTCAATTAGTTATCAATAGTATCATAATCATCAGCTCATGTTAGAAATAATAACAAAAATAACAATGGTCATAAATGATCAATGCCTTATATATACCAATAACAAAAGTACCTCTTTCACGTACAAATATATAACTCATTCAAGTAAGAGTACCATACTCATCTAACGTTCCTAAGGCTTACTACCTTTTACATGACCCTTTTAAGGTCACGTAAAAGGTAGGTTCCGTGTGCTAACCACGGCGGGAAGACGGAGAAAATGGGGCTCTCTAAGTTCAGGTTAACCGGTGATCCACGTCCATCTCGCGCGTAAGGAAGAACAAGGCAGCAGAAAGGAGAGAGAGCCTAGAGGAGGGGGAGGGTTACACATATACTTATACTGCACATAGTTGCGTATGTGTATATATATATATACATCGATAAGCAACGCTATCACTACGATCTTCATCGTCACCATCATTACCACGATCACCATACCACCACCATTGGTATAATCATTAAACCACCATCATAACCACCGTTTTTATAATCCTTATAACCATCACACCACCATCATAACCACCGTTTTTATATAAACCTCATCCTAACCTTCATCTTGATCATTAAGTTGCAAAACTGAAAGTGGATTTCGAGCATCAAGCGGCCTCAGCATCCCGCCGCCGCCATTCCTCTCCTCGCGGACAGGCTCGCTGTTATTGCTGGCTCCGTCGCCCCGAACAGAGCGCGGCGAGATTCATGAAACAATTAATGAGGTTACTCTTCGCTCGCGGGCAAACGAGCAGGTATGAGGATAAATTTAGATCAAATATATACACTCACGCATACCAGGACAGATACACGTTCATTCAGATATGTATATTCACACACAGATACATACACACACATGCAAATACGGTGTATTTTGCATGTTTTTTTAGTAGTATGTGTGAATGTGCATGTATGTCTGTTTGTTTGTGTGTGTGTGTATGTCCTTGTATGCATGTGTGCTATGTGCGTATGTCTGTATATATACGTGTGTTCATTTATTTTATCCCATCATCCTTTTTTTTGGGGTGGGGGGTAAATATATTCAACCATTATAGTTACCCCTTCATGCGCAATTCCTCTGCGGATAGATGGCGCTGATTCCCTCCTTCATACAACTCGTCAAAGTTATTTCAGTGACTTCCATTGCTCCCGCGGATTAGTTAGGGAGGAAACTGTTGATTACGGAAAAAAGGGAAGGGGGGAGAGACATAACCAGAAATGGGGAAAACAAAACCAGCAAGGGGAAAGACGGGAGACAAATCAGAAAAAGGGGAAAGGGGAAGAGAGGAGGGGGAAGGGAAACAGAAATGGGAAGAGGGAGTGGAGCGAGAAAAAGTGGGAGGAGGGGAGGAATCAAAACAGAAATGGAAGGAGGGGGAGATAGCAAAACAAAAGGGGAATGAAAAAAAAAGGAATGGGGAAACTCCTCGCTAGGGAAGGAAGATACTAATAGAAATTCTATTTTGGATTTATTTACCTCTTCATCCATTTGCAGTATGTACCCTTTCACTGTTATTGACAACTTGTTCATTCGGTTTGTGAAATGATCGTTTCGTGCCGTAGATTCTCGTATTTCAAAGGACAGGCGAATTTTAAAAAGACATATTGGATTTATGTGAAAAGGCTCCCTAACATGATAGGATGTCAGCTCTTGCAATTTATTTCATTATTCTTTTGCTTTAGCCATCGTCAAATAGAAACAGATTGGGACCCTGCGCACAAGGGCGAGAGAGCGTGGAGGAGGGAGAGAGATGTACGTATGCACATGCACACAAAGACCGGCGGATTTCATCTCTGTCAGTCATGCACGTGAAGCTCGTGTGGGTTTCAAACTGATTTCCATTCTTTAGAAATAGATAGGTGTGCCAGCTACTCTTCGGCACATGTCATCTATATATAAGTCAAAAAGCATATGCTGATCAGAATTTTGATAACTGTGCTGTAAGATCTCAATTGAAATATAAAACAATATCAGCTTGTAGTTGGGAGATACAGTGCTATTTTTCTAGTTAATTCTTCCGAATATATATTGTGACAGTCGATAAGAATTCCTCTGCTCTTTCGATTAATTCCGAGATGGTCGGTATTAGGAATGATTAAGTGCCATTTGCACACTGAACTAGGAAGCAGCCTAGTAAAAACTCTAATAAATCGTGCACATAAATTGAGAAGGGAATTAGGCCCTGACGAACACCAAAGGAAGCATTTGGAATAGATACATTCATAATTCTTACTGACTGTCATCTTTTCGTAAGATTATCCTGGAACCAGAGAGGATGTGTGCTTTGTTTCGTGCTTATAAGTATATTGTGGTTTACACTTTTAAAAGCTTTGGATGGGTCCAGCGGTCAAAGAAGCGCTATTTTTTAACTGTCATCATTAATATATATATATATATATATATATATATATATATATATATATATATATATATATATATATATATATATATATATATATCATCAGTCACTTTGAGGAAAGCCAAAGTAACGTAGAGACAGAGAGAGTGTGAGAGGGCGAGAATGAAAGAGAGAGAGAGAGAGAGAGAGAGAGAGAGAGAGAGAGAGAAAGAGAGAGGAAGAGAATGAAGAGACAAAGACGAGAATGAGAAGAACTAAACAAAGACAGAAAAAAAAAACAGATTTATCCTTTTATATACAAGTTATTACCTCCATTTACTACCTACTTATGATCGCACCGAATAACCTCTCTAACGACACAGGCACATAGAGGTGCAAATGACCCTGTTTACGAGGCGAATACGTCCCTAAGTGCCTTTCCCATAGAGGGAGAACTTTGAAATTAATCCTAATTGACGGAGAACAAGGGGTATAACCGGGAAGTCATTTATATCAACAGTCCAATTATTTTTTGCCAATTATAACAATTCTGGTGCTCTGATTATCATATGGAATTGGTGAAGTTATTATTAGAATTTCAGTCTCTGTGTAAGTGATACTATGATTTACATTTATGATTGTTTATGAACTTTTTTTTCCGGTGTTATTGTTATTTAGAGAAATGTAAGTCTGATTTCATTGTTAATTTGTTGTTTATTGGAAAAAAGTGATATTGATAACAATGATAACGAAAACAAAGGTTATGATGATACTTATGATGATAATAATAATGATAACTATGCGCATGATAACATAATAATGATAGTAGTAATAATGATGATAATGTTGATGATGGTGACGAAGATAATGATGATGATAATAATGTTAACAATAATAGTAATGCTGATAACAATAGTACTAATGATAATAAAAATAGCAATGATGATAATGATAACAACAATAATAATTATAATAACAATGATTATGATAGTGATGATTATGATAATAAAGACCATAACAATATTATCAATGATAATGATAATGATATTGATGATAATGATAATGACAAAGATAATAATTACTTTTGTCATCATTATGATAATAATACTTATGATAATGATAATAATAATGATAATATGATAAGAATAAAACTAATAATAATGATAATAATAAAAATAATAAAACGAAAAATAAAGATAACAATAAAAATGATAACATTGATAATAATGATAATAAAACCAACAACAACAAGACAGCCGTACTACTCCCTGTACTCATGCTTAAAATAAAGTACATTCGAGGTGTTGTGTTTACATTAAAGGTGATGTTATGAAGAGAAGTCGTTAAGACAGCTATTTCCATACGTCATGTCAGTCGGGGAGGCGCTGTGGGCGGCCGAAGGTGCGAAGGGCTGGGATATTGATCATGTACTGCGAGGTTCATTGCAACTTGCAGTAATTTCATTTCATTTTTCGGTGTTATTAGTTGGAGTTTAGTGGGGAGTATGAGGGCTATCTTTGTTATCATTGCTAGCTTCATTTTTTGTTATTATTGTTATCATTATTTTTGTTATTATTGTTATCATCGTTTTTGTTATTATTTTTATCATCATTTTTGTTATTATTATCATCATTTTCATTATTATTGCTTTGATTATCATTACTATTATCATTATACTTTTTTGTCGTTGTTGTTGCTATCATTATCATCATTGTTATTATAATTTTTATCATTATCACTATCATCATTGTTATCATTATCATGGTCATTATTATCATTATCATGGTTATTATTAGCATTAGTATGAGTTTCATCATGACCATTATAGTGGCAGTACTACTACTAGTAATAGTAGTAAAACTGTTATTTTCATCATAATCATTACTTTTATTTTTATAATGATAATTTTATATGTCCTCGTTATTACATCTTTACTATTATCATTATTATCACCATTTTCCTTATCATCATTATAATTATTATCATTATCATTGATATTATTATTGTTGTTGTTGATATTATGTCTATCATTATCCTTATCACTATAATTATTTATTATTGTTATCGTCATCATCATTATTATTATCATTGTTATTGTTGTTATTGTTACTGATTTTAACATCGACATTATTTTAGTCATTATCATAATTTTTGTAAGTAATATCATTTCATTACCATCATCATATCACTTCCATTTCACTATCATATGACCGATTATCATGATCATTATTACCATTGTTATGATAATTACATTAATAATGATGGAAAGGTGTGTATATATATATATGTATATTATATATATATATATATATATATATATATATATATATATATATTATATATATATATATATATATAATTATATTATATATATATATAT
>NW_028234413.1:511920-513190 GCF_977035675.1 Penaeus japonicus
TTATTTTTTTTTTTTTTTATTTATTTTTTTTTTTTTTTTTTTTTATTATTTTTTATTATATTTTTTTTTTTTTTTTTTTTTTTATATTTTTTTTTTTTCTTCTCTAGAAGTACCTAGACGCTACTAGATTCTGATATAATGTGTTAAAGCTCAGTCACCTGAAGACAAAGGGGGTGGGGGTGGGGGGGGGGTGTTGTAACGTTGGTTATATATTTCTGCGAAAAGTTTGGTCTTGGAAGGCATTTTCAGTGTCTGGATTAATGGGGGTAATTTGCATTCTCATTTCACATTGATTTATGGGTGACTTTTACTATACATACATGCGCACACACTTATGTACACATTCGCACACATTTGCACACAGAGCAAAAGAAAGAGGGAAGGAACAGAGTGAGAGAGAGAGAGATAGCGACGAAGGAAGGAGAGAGAGAGAGAGAGAGAGAGAGAGAGAGAGAGAGAGAGAGAGAGAGAGAGAGAGAGAGAGAGAGAGAGAGAGAGAGAGAGAGAGAGAGAGAGAGAGAGAGAGAGAGAGAGAGTCGACCACAGCCATTGGCGAGGCCGGGGCCAATGGACTGTATTGTGAATTGGTTCTTATATACATTTCACAACACAGAGAATAGGAGGTCGAGTTAAGAAAAAAAAAAAAAAAAAAAAAGAGAGAGAGAGAGAGAGAGAGAGAGAGAGAGAGAGAGAGAGAGATAGAAGTGAGAGAAGAGAGAGAGAGGAGAGAAGAGAGAGAGAGAGTCGACCTCCAGCCATTGGCGAGGCCGGGGCCAATGGACTGTATTGTGAATTGGTTCTTATATACATTTCACAACAAAGAGAATAGGAGGTCGAGTTAAGAAAAAAAAGAAAAAAAGAGAGAGAGAGAGAGAGAGAGAGAGAGAGAGAGAGAGAGAGAGCGACGAGGGAGAGAGAGAGAGAGAGATAGCGACGAAGGAAGGAGAGAGAGAGAGAGAGAGAGAGATAGCGAGAGAGAGAGAGAGAGAGAGCGACGAAGGAAGGAGAGAGAGAGAAAGAGCGAGAGAGAGAGAGAGAGAGGCAATATCAGAGGACGTCAGGTGTTGATGACAAGGATGCTTAACATCTCTCCGTTAGACTACTCAAGGTGATGCTCGCGAGGACCTGAATGGAGCAGCTGCCTGATATTGGAAATTCCGTGGTCTTTGCAAAATTGCCTCTAAATTGTTTGCCAAACAAACTTCATGATATAATACCGTATATATATCCCAGTATTACTTTGAGGAAAGAGAGTGAAAAATCTTATATC
>NW_028234413.1:518290-520790 GCF_977035675.1 Penaeus japonicus
GTATCTCATCTTGATACCCACGGGTTACTCAGTGTAAGTGAGAGATTTCGAAACCCCGAGTTGTTATCGCCAAGGTCTCCATTATGTGCCGAAGAAACCCAACGAGAAAAGCAGAAACAAGTCTTAGAAACGAAGAGAAAGACTCAAAAAAAAAAAAAAAAAAAAAAAAAAAGGACTCATTACACAAACACCAACACTAAAGAGCTGAAGTAGGAGAGCTTTTCCTCGAAGAAACCTTGGAGAAAGAAAAAGAAACAGAAGGAGGGAGAAAATAGGAAGAAAAATGCAGCGAAATGAGAGTATGTCGTTGGAGCAGACATCGACGTGGTTTGAGACAACAGAGCCACCACTCACCGTAATTGAAAAAGGCCCCACAAATATTTACTTCATCACCGGCGCCGCTCTCCTTACATATTTGCATATGCAGTAGAACGGTTATTTATAGCTCTGAGGTGTAGAGTTTTTGCTGCATTTATTTGGTCTACTTTTTTTTCTGAGGCTCATTATTAGGATCATGGAAGCTGCCATGGGAAAATAAAACTGAGATGTTGTGGCAACGATGCTCATTTTCCTGTCCTCCTCAGAAGCCAGTTCGTGAGGAAATTAGTTTTCATTTTCCCGGGAATTATGAAGGTATTATAATACTGTTGAATATGATCATTAAATATGATTGATGAATAATGTCATTTTCACAACTTATTAATCATTAATAACATTATTATTGTCGTTCTTGCTGTTGTTGTCAGTATAACGACAGTAATGGTATAATAATAACTATGATTATAACAATATTGATGACGTTTAGTGTACCTACCAATATACAGTACTAACTGTTGCTTTTTTTTTTTTTTTTTTTTTTTTTAGGACTCTTCATTGCCTAAAGACTCAGTTATCTCTTATAACATCTCTTTTTTTCGTGTTTTATCTTGAATGCCTCAATTTCACAGCCTCGGTTCAATCTCCAGAGGAACGCTCCGTGACACATGACACCCCTCACACCGTCGGCCAGTCGCTCCGGTTTCATTCTTCCTCCATCGGCGTTCCTCACAAAAGAGCTCAGTAACACCATTATTCCTGCCGTAACGTTTTCGCAACAAATGCAACTTGCTCTGACTCTTTCCAAACGTATACTCGCACCTACCAATCCACGCCCTCACGTTCCCAGTTCCCTGGAACCCCAATCCTCGGCCTTTGCTCATAACAGAATATCGCTGGCAATAATTATGCTCCACCTGGCGTCCTCTCGCACCTGCTCTGTTAGTATGGCCATTCCACAGGCGAACAGCAGAGGGCCGAGGGCCGATCTCCGAAGCCCCCCTGCTTTCCCTCTGATGGCCCTCCTAGCTCCAGCTGCACTCTCTCCCAGTACGTAACTGCGGCCATAAATATTTCGCATAATCTTAGCATTCATTACCTCCTGCCGCGGATCCTGTCATAAGCCTTCCCCAGGTCAATACACACGACCTGGCACCTGTTCGTACCGATGCCGCTCCTCGAACTGTCAGGGAGGAAAGGAACTGACGTCGGCGGGAACTCTGAGGTCCTTTAGTCTGTTCTCCTTCGTGCCTTCATTCAGGTTTTCATTTGCCTAAGATCATGGATTGTAGGATGAAAATACTAATGTTAATACTAATACTAAACTTGTTCTAATCTCGTAGATAATTTGTTGCAATAGTAGTTGTAGTAATAGTAGTCATGAGAGTAGTACTAGTATCAGTAGATTCAGTAGTATTGTTATCATTATTATGATGATAATTATGATAATAATGTTTTTGTTGTTGTTATGTTCATTATCATAATCATTACTAATATTTCTATCATCGTCATCATTATCACCTTATTCGCATAATCATCATTATCATCTTAATCGAATAATCACCATCATCATCTTGCTATAACAAATTTCCTATCTAGAAACCAATTGCAATGATAATGAATATCTAATGCATAGTATCTGGCCACAAAAGGGTTATCGCCTCGTAATGGCCATTTCTCCAGGTCTGTTCCCAGCTGCGGCCTCGGATACGGACCTCCTTTGATACGTGATACATGTGGAGCGAAAGGGGAGGGGGCGAAGGAGGTTGTACTTGAGGACGGAAAGGGGGTCTGCAAGAGTTTGAGAGTTAGTGTTAGGCTCTGGTGTGTGTGGTGTGTGGGGGGGGGGTGTATGCATTTTATGTGTTGTGTGTGAGATCGGAGTGTGTGTAGAGTTTGTGTGTGTGTGTGTGTGTGTTTGTGTTGTGTGTGTGTGTGTGTGTGTGTCGGTGTGTGTGTGTGTGTGCGTGTGTTGTGTGTGTGTGTGTGTGCGTGAGTTTGTGTGTGTGTGTCGGTGTGTGTGTGAGAGAGAGTTTGTGTGTGTGTGTGTGTGTGTGTGTGTCGGTGTGTGTGTGTGTGTTGTGTATGTGTGTGTGTGTGTGTGTGTACACATTCGTATATAGACACGTGTGTGCGTTAACCCCCGCGCGTGTTATCCACCAGGCCGGCCTCCCCCGCCCCCCGA
>NW_028234413.1:530790-535790 GCF_977035675.1 Penaeus japonicus
GAGAGGGAGGGAGGGAGGGAGAGAGGGAGAGAGGGAGGGAGGGAGGGAGGGAGGGAGGGAGGGAGGGGAGGGGAGGGGAGGGGAGGGGAGGGAGGGGAGGGGAGGGAGGGGAGGGGAGGGGAGGGGAGGGAGGGGAGGGGAGGGGAGGGGAGGGGAGGGAGGGGAGGGGAGGGGAGGGGAGGGGAGGGGAGGGGAGGGAGAGAGAGAGGGAGAGAGGGAAGGAGGGAGGGAGGGAAGGAGGGAGGGAGGGAAGGAGGGGGGGAGGGAGGGAGGGAGGGGAAGGGAGGGGGAGGGGGAGGGGAGGGGAGGGAAATAGAGAGAGAGAGGGGGGGGAGAGCGACAGAAAGTGAGAAAGAGAGAGAGAGGAGAGAGAGAGCGAGAGGAAGAGAGAGAGAGAGAGAGCGAGAGGAAGAAAGAGAGAGAGAGACAGACAGAGAAAGAGAGAGAGGGGGGAGGGAGCGACAGAAAGTGAGAAAGAGAGAGAGAGAGGAGAGAGAGAGAGAGAGAGAGAGAGAGAGAGAGAGAGAGAGAGAGAGAGAGGAAGAAAGAGAGAGAGAGACAGACAGAGAAAGAGAGAGAGGGGAGGGGGAGACTAAGCCAGGGTTGAAACTTCCAGAAAGCATTCCCTCGAAACAGCACGTAGCAATCAGGGAACTTCGCCTCCTCGACAAGGATCATAGAGTACAGCTTGCTCATCGGTTTCCTTCGCACCAATTATCGTACCTCTGGCCAGCATTTCCCTTTGCCTTTTGTACATTTCGTTGACTATTATATTCGACTGAAAAAAAAGAAGTAAAAAAAAACACTAACAACGGGAAAGGATATCATTTTAAAATCTAAAGGAGAGTTAAAATTAAATCAGTATTATCTTCGATGGGAATTATACATACCATCGAAAGGGGAGTGAGGATAAAAAAAAAAAAAAAAAAAACAGACACGTCCAAAGCCAAAAAAAAAAATGAATAACAAATCTCTCTCTAAAAAAAGAGGATCAAATCAAAAGAAAAGGAAAGGAAAATGTTATGTCCCCGCGGGCCAAGAGGTGATACACGAACATATGGTTCACAGAGCCAGGAGAGGCCGGCGGCATTCAACAAAAAGGTCCAATACAAGGTAACGAAAGGCTGGTGCAGCAGGTAAACAGATTCCCAATCACACTAACCTACTTGTGGAAAGAAGAGTCGCTTGGTCGAGCGGAGGTGAGAAGAGAGAGAGAAAGGTAGACTGATTGACTGACAGACTGATTGGCAAATAGACAAATGGGGAGAGCGTGAGAGAGAGAGGGGGGGGGGGGAAGAGAGAGGGAGGGAGGGAGAGGGAGAGAGAGAGAGAGAGAGAGAGAGAGAGAGAGAGAGAGAGAGAGAGAGAGAGAGAGAGAGAGAGAGAGAGAGAGAGAGAGAGAGAGAGAGAGAGAAAGAGAAAGAGAGAGAGAGAGAGAGGAAGGGAGAGGGAGAAAGAGAGAGAGAGAGAGAGAGAGAGAGAGAGAGAGAGAGAGAGAGAGAGAGAGAGAGAGAAGGAGGGAGGGAGGGAGGGAGGGAGAGAAAGAGAGAGAGGGAGGGAGGGAGGGAGAAAGAGATAGACAGAGAGGGAGAGGCAGAAAGAAAGAGAGAGAGAGATAAAAGGGAAGAAAACAAACAAAACTTAGAGAGAGCGAGAGTGGGAGATCATCAATATTGCTATCATGATGATGATGATGATAATCAAAGCAATAATAACGCGACAATATTCTTTACAAAGAAAGCAATTATAAGAATAATAGTGATAATAACGTTAACAATGATAGTAAAAATGATGGTAATGATTGTAATGATGATAATAATGATAATAATAGTAGTAACAATGATAATGCTGGAAATAATATTGTTAATAATGATATCAACAATAAAAAACATAATAGTAATGACAATGGTATTGATAATGACAGCAATAACATTTGTAATGATAATGAAGAAACGATAATGATAATAACTATAATAATGATAACAAGGATAATAACAACAACAATAATAATACTGACAATAATACCACCAACACTAACAACAAAAAACGGCACCGAACGGGTAACTAAAATACAAACAGAAGCGAACAAAGGTGACTGGACAAGTGAAACAAGCAACACGGAGAAGGGCCGCCGCTGTATCAGTCTGCAACTCTCAAAACAGGATACGGTTGAGCGAACATATCCTTCTCCTCTCGCTGCCTTTCCAGTCGACTCTTTTGAAAAGGCAGGGATTTGTACCCGGGGATAAAGAGAAGAAGAGGGAGGGAGGGAGGGAGGGAGGGGGAAGGATAGAGGGAGGGAGGGGGAAGGGAGGGAGGAAAGAGGGAGGGGGAAGGGAGGGAGGAAGAGAGGGGAAGAGGGAGGGAGGGAGGGGGGAGGGGAGGGGGGAGAGAGGGAGGGAGAGAGGGAGGGAGGAAGGGAAAGATAGAGGGAGGGAGAGGGAAGGGAAGGATAGAGGGGGGAAGGGGGAGGGGAGAAAGAAAGAGAGAGAGAGTGAGAGTGAGGAAAGAAGGAAAGGAGGGAGAGAGAGAGAGAGAGAGAGAGAGAGAGAGAGAGAAGGGAAACTAATTCCCACAGAGCCCTTGCGTTGACGATCCTGTCCTAATTGAGAGAGACTTTTTGATGAGGATCAGCACCAAGAATAGTAAGATCCCTTGTCAGTTCAAAACAATTAAAAAAAAAAAATCATTCAATAGCCATATTTTAAAAAGTAAAGTAAACAGATATACAAACAAATGAAAAAAGAGAGAAAAAAAAACCTTACTCTTAGCCTAATAAAAAAAAAATGAAACTAAGTAAATAAACAGAAATCCTTCCGACCCCTCGACTTCCCGCAGTTATCATGATGTGACGACCCTGAAGGATCTTCGAGGCGTCCCTGCGAATCCCCCGAGTGACAGACAGGCTTTGGGGGTCGGCCTCCGTCGCCCCGGCCTTTGTTCTGCGTTCTCTTTATCTGCGGGAACCGAGTCACTAAACGTTTAGCAGGGTGAGGGATGAAGCCCAAGAAAAAGCGAGGGTGATAAGGCGTTGGAGAAACAGTGGAAGGAAGAAACGAGGCGGAGGGAGTGTGTGGGGGAGGGAGGGAGAGTAGGAGGGAGGGAGGGAGGGAGGGAGGGAGAGAAGGAGGGCGGGAAAGAGAGAGAGAGAGAGAACGAAACCGAGAAAGAACGAGCGAGATAAAAGGGAAGAAAGTAAACCCGAGAAAGAGCGAGCGAGATAAAAGGGAAGAAAGTAAACCCGCCCCAGAGAGAGCGACTAAGTGAAAAAGCAAGGGCGAGCGCGCGAGCGAGTGAGGAGCGAGTGAGGAGCGCGAGGTCGGCCGCGGCAGAGATAGCATCTCAGGGAGAGGCCGCGGTTCCTGTGGCCGCCGAGCGCCGGATGTCACAGGCGAGAGAGTAATGCGGCCACAGCATTCCTCGCTGTCTGGATACAAGCCTCCTCTTCCAGATGTGTCCGTCTTTTACTTTTCTGGCATTTCGCTTTTTTTTTTTTTTTTTTTTTTTTTTTTTTTTTTTTTTTTTTTTTTTTTTTTTGCCTTCCGTTTTCTTGCCTTCCGTCTACTTTAAAGACAACGATGGATATGCTCGGAGTGTCCATCCAACTGCCAATTCACTGTAGCTGTATAATTTCGTGAATTCGTAGATATAATTCGCTTTACTAATTACGGACGCGGAAGCTACTCGCTATTACGATCGATTATGAAAGTAGCTAACAAAGTTTTCTCGCTCCATTGCATTAGCAAAGTTCCATTTGGAAATCCTCTCCGAAGAGCAGAACGCGGCTGAGTTTGTTGTTGTTGAAGAGCATTGGAAATGATGAAAATGATGCTGCGTGGAAAAAGGACATTGCGTTGTTGAATGTTGGTTTTTCTCTTCTTGCTTGCAACTTCATGGTGTTCTTCGATTTGTATCATCTAGAATTTGAATGAAGTTGAGTGAAGTTGAGTGATTATTTCTTAGTAATGGATGCAAATAAATTCGTTAGGTTACACAATTAATCAAATGGTAATCAAAAAATCATAAAAAAGATAATTGACCATTTGATAAGTCATTTAGAAAAGAAAACTTTTACATGTCATTCAGTTATTAATATATTATCTTATTATAACCTGCAACTGATTAATAATCAAGAGGTAAATATATTTCGAATTAATTTGTAGCAAACAGCGGACACAGAATCTGAAAACTATTTTTTCTAATCATTATTATCATTATCATCAAGATCATTTTTTGTGTACAATAGGTAATTACAATAATAACAATGATAATGATAAAGATAATGATAACACTAATGATCATAATGATAGCAAAAGAAATTATAATGATAATGGTGCGAGTAAAAACGATAATGATAATAATGGTGATAGTAATGATAATGATAATAGCAATAATGATAATAACAATAATAACGATGAGAATAATGATAGTAATGATAATGATATCAACTATAATAACAAAAATGATATGAACAATGATAATGATAGTAATAAGAGCAATAACAACAAATACATAACATTGATAATATTTATAATGATCACAATAATAACAATAATAATGATGATGATAATGTTGATGATGATGATAATAGTATTAATAGTAATGACTATGGGGATGATAATGATAATTACGATGAAATTACGATGAAAATAACAAAAATAGTAATAATGGTAAGGATGACACTAATAATGATAACAATAATAGTTATCATTATCCCATTTATAACTATTATCGTAATGAATAGTGATGGTAAAGCTGATAATGATAATGTTGTCGATAGAAATAATTATGATAATTCCAATAATAACGAAAACAATAATAATGATAGTAATAAAAAAAATGATCATGATAATAACAATGATAATGATAATAACAGCAATAATAATGATAATGATAATAACAACAATAATACTGAAAATGATGATAATGATAATAATAATAATGCCAATAACAATAATAATAATAATAGTAATAATGATGATAATAATGATAATGAGGGT
>NW_028234413.1:584169-589169 GCF_977035675.1 Penaeus japonicus
TCTTGCTTCGTCTGTTTGTCTCTTGCTTCGTCTGTTTATCTGTTGCTTCGTCTGTTTGACTGTTGCTTCGTCTGTTTGTCTCTTGCTTCGTCTGTTTGTCTCTTGCTTCGTCTGTTTGTCTGTTGCTTCGTCTGTTTATCTGTTGCTTCGTCCGTTTGACTGTTGCTTCGTCTGTTTGATTGTTGCTTCGTCTGTTTGTCTGTTGCTTCGTCTGTTTGTCTGTTGCTTCGTCTGTTTGATTGTTGCTTCGTCTGTTTGACTGTTGCTTCGTCTGTTTGTCTGTTGCTTCGTCTGTTTGTCTGTTGCTTCGTCTGTTTATCTGTTGCTTCGTCTGTTGCTTCGTCTGATTGTCTGTTGCTTCGTCTGTTTGTCTGTTGTTTCGTCTGTTTGTCTGTTGCTTCGTCTGTTTGTCTGTTGCTTCGTCTGTTTGTCTGTTGCTTCGTCTGTTAGTCTGTTGCTTCGTCTGTTTGTCTGTTGCTTCGTCTGTCGGTACGCAGGCTTAGACCTTACTGTAATATCCCCTCCACTACAAAGCAAGGACTTATCATGAGTCACTTCGCTGCTCATATCTTCTGAGACTTTAATGAGGTTTTCGTCTTTATATCGGCTCTTACTTTATTAACTTCACACGAAGAAGTTGGCCAAGGTAATAAACTCCCATTCTTCTTCCCCATATCCCTGGCATTGATCCCCAGCCTCGGCCATAACTTCCGGCCAGAGAAATCGGCTGTTGTTGTTGATGGTTGTTGTTGCTTCGTCGCTTCCTTCGTTGCTTTTAGACGATTGTGATAGTTGTTGTTTTTGTTGTCGTTTCGTGGTGAGTTTTATCTTTTGTTGATCGTTTTTTTGTTTGTTTTGTTGAGAGGCATTGATTCGTGTGAATGTAGTGGGGAAGATGCTCGAGCATCAGGGCAGATAATGTAAGTATGTGCCATAACAGTTCAGGGGATTACCACTGTTTTACTGTCGAATGAACATTTTCACGCAGGGACCAAGCCTTATCTCTAGCCAAGCATCACTCTGTTGCTCTTGTAGCTTATGCAATGTGTGCGCGGCCTCCATCAAGCTCCCTCAGGCTTCAGCAGCTGAGCCTGCATGCATGCAATATTTGCCGTCGAGATCCATATGTCTCTCTTCAGAACTTCCAAACGACTGCCATCATATTCCGCGAAAGCCTTCCTCGCCACATACTCACGCGAGGCATCAGGTGGCCGTATCCCACATTGCCTCCATCTGCTATCGCCTTCATTTTCTCACAGAGCCTTCGTTCCTTCGTTCCTTCGTCCGGAGCTACTTTTGATCTGGCTGATGTTCCTTCGCATTCGTATCCGACACCGGTTAACATCCCTTGCTTCTTACTCCTCCAGACATTATTATCGCGAGTGCTCGTTTGTAACTTTCCGGCGGTGCGGGACGGCTTCCCCTTTTCCGGTGCGTTTTGTCTAAAGGGTCTCGAGGGAAGCATCATCAAAGAGATCGTATTTCCTTCTCCACCCATACAGCACAAAGGTTGCCGGAACGTATTCCTCGATTCCCTTCTGGCGTCCTTTCATCAAGGTCTCGAGGGCCTAATTACCATTAGGCAGATACGCTTGCATTTCACGATCCATCTTCAGGGACTTCACTTAGGCTTCTAAACTACAAGATTTATATATACATATGTATTTATATATATGTATATATATATATATATGTATATATATATATATGTATGTATATAGTAATGAATGCGACCTGTTCCATAATGAGAGTGAGAGTGAAGTTTCTCTTCTTGTGAAGTCATTTGACGGTTCATAAGATTTTCTCGTTATAACCCTCATCCGCTTTCCTTGGTTCCCTGGAATGCAAGGAACCAACTTAGCTTAATGAACACTACCAGGATCTTTGCTGCGAGCGTCGCAACTGTTTTTACATCTGTTTTATTTCAGCAAATTCCTTAGAAATGTATGGATATTGCTGATTTACACTTGGAGTTTCTGACACATGGACGTCCAGCATGTAGGGGCGTCACTGGTAAATAACTAACATATAGCAATAGAAAAGTCAAAATTTCCGCAGTTGACAATTTTCCCATATGGTCATTTCGCTGCGAAACTATTCGTCTTTAACCGTCCCTCTGTTTATTTCCGCGTTAAAGGCTAACGACCCTGTCAGAGGCGACAGACAGATAGTGTTGTTATCAGGGAACTGCGCTACTCAGCCACAAAGGCTTTACTCAGGGCATGTAAACATATCTTTCCACCGGACAGATGTGGCGGCTCACTGTCAAAATACAAAAGCTGCCTGACACATTGACTGAGGGCTGGTGTAGTAGGGCGCGTCAGTACAAATGAATACCATTAGTCTTTATGATTTCCTTCGCCGGGAACATCGCCAGTCAAATGCCAAAAACAGCTTTCTATAAATTTTGAGCTCAATGTGACACAGAGTTATTGTTGTTTTTCACCCATTTTATTTTTTTTTTATTATGGATGATGTCAAAGTCACATAGACTATATATATTGGAACGTGAATATATACATCGCTTTTTGTTGATTGTGTCTGTTTTCTGTCTGGTATTTAATGTAGACATATGGAGACATAAGTTAGTCTGATACACATCTAAATATTGAGAAAGTATAACATTTATATATACAAAAATGAGAGAAAGACGTGAAAGAGATGAAGAGCCCGCGATGCAATAAATCACCTCACCCAAAGTACCAAGGCATCGTTGCGAAATTGATTCCCTCCGCCACCGTCACCATTATCACTCGCACCGACATCGGGTCACAGCTTAAGCAGATCACACATCGCTTTAAAGCAGAGCATCGCGTGCCAAGACTACCTGTGCTGAGTCATTGATTCCCCTTTGCAGGAGAGAGTTCAATATACCTGCCCCGGCCAGCGAGATGAGCCTCTGCCTCCTCCACGGGGCGACGCCGTCCCTTGATGGACGATGACCGTGGCGAGATAACACGCCCTTAGGGGAGGAGCGACCTTTGGATAAGGAGACGCGTGGCGCTAATGAGCAGGGCGTTTGTGCGGGTGTGTGGGTGGGTGGGCGGGTGGTTGTGGGTGTCTCAGGTGTCTCCAGATGTCTCCAGGCTTTCGGCGCTTGATAACACGTTGATGTTCATGTAAAGAGCATGTCACGCCTTGGGATAAAATGTGGGGGTGATAACATTTGCATCGTAGGCAACGACGCGTAAGGTAAATGTCACAGTTCAATAATAAGTTAATTGGACGAAGGGATAATAGTAAATACGAAAGGTCATTTAATAATTATCATAGCAATATTAAACACTTATCAAGTCCAGATACACCGCAACATCACGGGCAACTAAACCTAAAAGCAGAAGGTGCACGTAAGGGAAGTCACACTTGAAAGGCTCTGTCGGGGACCACCGATGACATTTGATTACACAAAGGGGTGAGAATAATAGCGAACGGTGGAAATATCAGTGGGCGAGGCGCTGACATGCTTTTATCAAGAGAGAAGATGAGGGAAATTGCCCTTTGATGCAGGGAAGCGACAGGGAGATAGAGGGAGGAGAGAGAAGACACACGGAGGCAGAGGAAGGAGAAAGAGAGAGAGGGGCAGAGGGAAGGAAGAGAGAGAAAAGGGGAGATAAGTCAGGGAAAGAGAGAGAATGCAGAGGGAGGATGGAGAGAGGACGCGAAAAGAGAAAGAGACATAAGGCAGGAGAGAGTGAAAAGGGCAGATAGAAAGAGAGAGAGAGAGAGAAGGCCATAGGGATGACAGGAGAGGTAGAGAGAGAAGGTCAGGAGTTTGGCAGAAGGAGAGAGAGTGAAAGCAGAAGGAAGAGAGAGAGAGAAAGCAGAAAGAGAAAGAGAAGGCAGAGAGAGAGAGAGAAAATGATCAAATTTCAAATGAAAATTGTTATTCTGATGCTGTATTTTCTATATGTAAATATAAAATAAACTGATGTAATTGCTCAATAAACATAGTTCATTTCCATTAAAAATGTATGTTTTTTTTTTTTTTTTTAGTTTTATGGGATAAAATATTTCATACTTTTAGTTGAAAAATATTACAGAGAAGAATTGCATTACGAAAGCATAGTGTTCAGTTAAGTGCCTTATTTTATTACAGATATTTCTGCCATTTGAATTTTGATTATTAGCTTTTAAAAAAAATAAATAAAGATGAATTTCAAATACATAAATATGGACAGTAAATTGAAGTTAGAGTAGTGGTATTTTAGAACGCCGTAAAATTATTTTAGATTGGAAAAATATTAAGAGGTTTCATTTACATTGGTACTTGGAATTGAAAAATGAAAAAAATTCAGGTTGCCATATATATGTGTGTGTGTGTGTGTGTGTGTGTGTGTGTGTGTGTGTGTGTGTGTGTGTGTGTGTGTGTGTGTGTGTGTGTAAGGCCAAAGAGAGAGAATATGAGGAAGAGTAATTAGAGAGAGAGAAAACAGCAATTAGAAAAAAAAAGATAAGGGAAAATAGTTACCAAAACAATAATCTAGAGTATTGAATGAATAATTAGATAGACAAATCGAGGAACAAGAGAAATAAAGAAGATTAAATAGCCTTTGAACCGAAATAGAAAGTGAGAAAGAGGAGCAAGCGAAAGCAACAGACGAAAATGGAGGAAGAGCGAGACAAAATGCCAGAGAAGCAAGAATTAGGACGAAGAGGGGAGGAGAGAGAAAAATGAAAAGGCGGAGCGGACGAAAGGGACGCGAGGGGAGGAAAGAGGAACACGCAAAGAAAGAGGCTTTCGGACTATAAAATGCGGGGAAAATAATATATGAGGAATCGCAAGAGATTGGAATAAACGGGGAATAGGAAAAGGCTGGAGAGTTGAAAAGAGAAAAAGAAATTGAGACAAGAACACACACTCAGGTAGCAAAGGTCTTTTGTTGAAGATGTGTAACATTAAGGAGATATTTGAAACTTGAGAACTCCATTATGGGATCATAATTTGGGGAGGCTTTTTAGCGTCTATATATCTTTGTCTTCGTACCAACACCCTTTCTCTC
>NW_028234413.1:591669-594169 GCF_977035675.1 Penaeus japonicus
CACACACACACACACACACACACACACACACACACACACACACACACACACACACACACACACACACACACACACACATATTCTCAGTCACACACTCACACACTTTCTTTTATACAAAGATGAAAATCGAGTGTATTGTCAGAGCTCACAATTGGCACCTCAGACGCCAAGCCATATTGTTTGAAAAGGGCTTCAGTCAATGCCTTCACAGCTTTGGCATATAAGCTTTAATCACTTTCATCTCTTATTAAAAGAATCCGGTAGCTTTAATATTGGCCACGTTAGTGCTTAGTACAACCTTTATCAGAAGGTTCATCAAAAGTTAGGTAAAGGGTTTTTAAGAGAGTGAGTCTGGGGTATTTAGATGGAATAAGTTTATGCTTTCTTGTTTCATTTCGATTCAAAGTTAGATTTCTAAGTCGGTTGATTCTTATCCACCATCTAACATTTAGTGAACCGCGCGAGCAGGAAGTCAAATAAGGATTAATTTACCTGCGGTCTGTAGAGGAAAAATTACCGTATTTCTTTATGTAAATGATTTTACAGGTCGAAGGACGTAACATGAAAAGATTTGTATCACTTTGTATCTCTACAAGTATTAACGATAATTTATATAATATTTAAATTATGAACATAAAAAAATAATAAAAAAAAAAAAAACATTTCCCACCTTGAGACTATAGTAATTTCAAAATGCAAGGCAAGGCGGAAGACAAGATCGGTCAGTTATTATCGATTGAATTTCTCCTTTTTTTTATTTTTCTTACAGTTCTTCGTGTCTGTTTCAATTGTATGACTGTATTTCTATTTTTCCTCCTCTTCTTCATATTTTACCTCGCCATTTTGTACCCGAGAGCAAGGTAGCTATGCATGATTCCAGACAAGGTGAAGGAACAGTATCATCCGTGTTCTAGAACTTACCTCAGGTCGTGGTCGGAGAGATGCACTCTCGTCACCCAGTGCCAGCCGACTTGTGCCAGTCATTCTAATCAGATCTGTCATAGTCATTCCACCTGGTATATTCATTCTATTCCCAGCTGTGACATCAATTCCAATCCATCTAAGGCAAGCATTCGAGTCCCACCTGTGACAGCCATTCGAATCCCATCTCGCATAATCACCCAAGTCTCATTTAGTATAACCATTCTATTCCCTCCTGCGACCGCGATTCTAATCCTATCCCTCCTAATCATCCAAATCCCATCCGGTAGACTCATTCTAATCCCGGCTACGGCATTCCTTCCCAATCAGACCTGGCGCGGTCATTCTTTCCCGTCTGTGGCACCGATTCTAATTCTGGCAGACTGCGCAATGAGTACCTCGTAATTACCTGCTACGCAATTTCCGTCCCGAACTCGTTAATTACTACTGATAATGGACTCATGTTTGGTACTATCAACTTTGAAAAGCTTCCTGTGACATCATTATACATTCATATATACAGTACAGGAGGGAGTATATAATGAGAGTTATAATTACATGCATATACGTGAAATAGGGTTTACCTAAGGTATGGCCTTACACGTTAAACAATACACTTTTTTATCTTTTATCCCCACCATAATCACCATTATCATCACAGATAATAATCACAGAATAATCATTATCATTATTATTACAGATACCACAGTATTATTACCAGAATTCACTATAACTTTGGACTAATTAGTCTAGAAAGATCAGAAATCACAGCTGTTTGTACTAAACCAGGTATTTTGCTGTATCGCGTGTGTTACATTAGCTTGCGGAAATTCTGGCGTTGTTTCGCATCAAAAGCCGTCTTACAGCCTTTGGTACCTGAGAGCCATTTTTTTCTCTTTCTTTCTTTTTTTCTTCTTTTTTTGTTGGGGGGGGGGTTGTGGTTACTGTTTTGCCTTGGGGAATATCCATTTTGGTAAATTGTGGAGAGGAATATTTAGCATGTTTCACTTGATGCTGCAGTACTTTGAGAACAACGCCGTTCCATTTTTGAAATTGTGGTAAAATTAGTAGCTTAATTAATGGAACTTTTGAAGTCTTTGTTCGAGACAGCTTTGTACAGACTGAAAGTAATAGTGTACTATTTACATTGTGCTGCAGATGCTTCTCTGATTTTAACGATAGGATGGCGGTGGTGGCGAGGAAGGTTGTGTGTGTGTGTGTGTGTGTGTGTGTGTGTGTGTGTGTGTGTGTGTGTGTGTGTGTGTGTGTGTGTGCGTGTCCGTGTGTCCGTGTCCGTCTGCATATTTGTATGTGTATAGTGTGGGCGTGTTAGTACATTTTAGTCACTTTATAGAGACATATCCGCGTGCGAAAACGCCCTCCCTGTTCCCAAGAAAAAGGGCAAAAATGTTGAAATGGACGAAGTCGGCTTTGCTCAGAATAAAAAATAGATACTTAGGCGCGGGAGTAAATCTCCGGAGGTTAAAAGTTAAAAAGGGGTAGAAAATGAAGGAAGAAAAGATGTGACGGAGAAAATGTAAGCGAATAAGTGGGCGGTGAGAGAGAGAGAGAGAAAGAG
>NW_028234413.1:599169-604169 GCF_977035675.1 Penaeus japonicus
TGGTCCTTAAAGTCTAAGGAAGAATTCTTGGGAGTAGTCACAGTCTACGGGCGTGGCTAGATGAAGGGGCGGGGCGCGAGCGGTGTATGCTACTTGGTCTTACAGGTTTCGTGAAGAGAGAGCCTTGCAGGAGCAGGTAGAAGAGAGAAAGAAAATAGCGTTGCCAGCTGAAGATGCGGGGACGAGGGAAGGGCAAGGGTGAAACTCAGAGGCGTTTGCGCGTCTGTGTTTTGTTCCTTGTCGTCAGGACAGTTATCTTATAAGTGATGTTTCGTTTTATTTCACTGGTTCATTAGTTATAAATGTTTAAAGGGTTCCGGTTGTTATTATCTTTTATCATTTTAGTTAAATAGTTAAATATATTCATTTATATATATATATATATATATATATATATATATATATATATATATATATATGTATATATATATATATATATATATATAATATATATATATATGTATATATATATATATATATATATATAATATATAATATATATATATATATATATATATATATATATATATATATATATAATATATACATATATATATATAATATATATATATATATAATATATATATATATATAATATATATATACATATATATTTATATATATATATATATACATATATAAATATATATATATATATATTTATTTATTTATTTATCTATCTATATATATACATTTTTTTTCTTTTTCTTTTTCTTTCTTTCTTTCTTTTATGATAGGTTTCCATGATCACCAATGTAAAGATGAATAGTTGATAAATCTAGAATATTTCAAACGTTAAAAAAATGATTAATAATTCGTTTGCAGACACGTTACCTATTAATATCGTGTCAGCATTAAATTCCCGTTTCATAATACAAGCTGATGTCGATGCCTCGGGATGAAAGGCTCGCCGGGGAAGAGCTTTTAACCGAGAAGAAAGGAGGCGCTTTGAGGAACGCAGGGAAGGCTCGTTCAAAAACCGAAGGAACTGATTGAGAGATAGGACGGGAGGGAGGGAGTTTCGGCGAAGAAAAAGTAGAGGAATAGATAGATAGGTAGAAAGGCTTCGTCCGAGAGGAGGAAGATCAAGAGGAAGAAAATCACGCTGATGGTGATTTATTAATGTAGCTGTAAATATCAGTCGTAGAAATTCTCTGAAATCTTCAAGACTGACAGACTAGATATGGGTTACGTAAACACTTATATCAGAAGGAAAACGCCCCGGAAAGTTATATCCAAGACGTTGAAATACAGCGATTGATAAAAAAGCGAAGTGGACGGTAGATGGAATCAGGACGACCACTCCTCCTCAGGAAAGGGTTGGCTCTAATGTATGTCCAAAGGAAACACAAAGTTTTTAGAGGAGACACGAGGAGAAAGTGGCAAGTTGAGGACGACTCAAGTTCAGGAGCAAGAAGTTCGAGTACGCCCTAAGCCTTTGCCGATCACCCTGCCGAAGAGAAGAGGGGGACTTGGACGAGGAGAAAGAAAGGCGAGAAGAAGCGGGTGTGGAAGCGTCCGATTCGCCTGAAGTCAAGTTCGCGGGAAATAGAAAAACCGATGTGATGTCGGTATTGACTTTGTCAGATGTGGAGATAGATGTAGACTCAGCTGAGAGAGAGAGAGAGAGACTATTTGAAAGGTGCTAAGAGTTACATGAGATCCCTTCGTCTTCTTCTTCTTTTACCTACAAATTTTCTCTTTTTTTTTTTCTTTTTTTTTCTTGAACAAGAGGATTTACCCGTAAGTAACGTTGCACTTCGGGGAGAGAAGTGGGTTTAAAGAGAGATATTTCCGATTCCTGAAGGAGGCGGCAAGCGAAGAGTTGCATGAAACCAGCGGCATTAGGACTCATCAGAGGAATCCAGAGGGACAGTATATACTCCAAAGGCAACCAGAATCAAAGGTTTCAAATAAAATTGTATATAAATATGTGTATCTCAGTATGTTTGCGTGGGAGTATGTTTACGCATATATTTGTGAGTGTTTGTATTTGTGCGGCTAGAAAGAAACGGAGCGGTTTACTATGCATAATTAACAAGTTTTTTACAACTTGACGTCGAAACGCCATTAGTCAAGTTGATGAATATTTTCAGTTGTCAACTCGAGTACATGTTATTTCTCGTCCTTCGCATATCTTAGCGGCCTTCTCATTCCCCGCGCGTGTATTTGCATTGGCATTTGAGGCGTAACTTTTGTGAGCAGTCTTAATTAGCGTTAACTTTGTATCCACCTGCCTAGTATCTTATTTGCTTAGTGTTTTAACGTGATTGTTAGACAAATATGATGTTCATGGTTCCTGATATTTGTCTGTGTGATGTTTGATACGTCAGTTCTGTATTCCTCTTTTCCTTAACCCTTTTACTGCGTCATTTATTTTCCTGTGTGTTCATTTCCTTCATTCTCGTGAAGATTAAGGGATTAAAAGTCTATTTACTAATGATTTGTTTGAGCAAGAAATGTAAAAACAGAACCCCCTTTCTTTATTTATTCAGTTCATCGAGATGTCCATATTCTTTCTTTCTCGTAACCAAAAAAGGACTTTTATTCCATACTCTTTAGCATGAGAGAGAGAGGGAGAGGGAGAGAGAGAGGGAGGGAGAGAGAGAGGGAGAGAGAGAGAGAGAGAGAGAGAGAGAGAGAGAGAGAGAGAGAGAGAGAGAGAGAGAGAGAGAGAGGGAGAGGAGAGGGGGAGAGAGAGAGAGAGAGAGAGAGAGAGAGAGAGAGAGAGAGAGAGAGAGAGAGAGAGAGAGAGAGAGAGAGGAGAGAGAGAGAGAGAGAGAGGAGAGAGAGAGAGAGAGAGAGAGAGAGAGAGAGAGAAGAGAGGAGAGAGAGAGAGAGAGGAGAGAGAGAGAGAGAGAGAGAGAGAGAGAGAGAGAGGAGAGAGAGAGAGAGAGAGAGAGAGAGAGAGAGAGAGAGAGAGAGAGAGAGAGAGAGAGAGAGAGAGAGAGAGAGACAGACAGACAGACAGAGAGAGAGAGACAGACAGACAGAGAGAGAGACAGAGAGAGAGAGAGAGAGAGAGAGAGAGAGAGAGAGAGAAGGAAAGAGAGAGCGAGATCGAGACAGAGAGAGAGAGAGAAAGAGAGAGAGAGAGAGAGCGATAACACGAAATCTCCACCTTCCTTTTTTCCTACGATAAACTCCGACGGAAGGGGATCGCGTCCCTTCCTGTACAGGTTAGGAAAGGGAATTTCGTCTACCTTCTTATCAGATGAGGCCGAAAGGGAGTTGGATTCCTTTCTAAAGTAGGGTTAGGGTAGACACGCTCCGAGGAGTACTTCGGACCCGCTCTGTCGCCTGCGCACGATTGGATTTTTTTTTTTTTTTTTACCCTTTTCTGTTTCTTCTTTTTATGAGGGGGGGGAGGAGGGAGGAGGGAGGGAAGGGGGAGGGCAAGGGGCAAGGGAGCATTGTTTTTCCTTTCTTTTTTTATTACATTTTGTGGGATGAAGGTGAGTCGTTGTTGTTTTTTTCGGCAAGATGACCTTTTTTCTCTGTTTCTTTTTCTTTTTTTGGGGGGAAGGAAGGTGGCTCTTTGGTAGCCTTTATAGGTCACATTTCTTTACTTAAATAGAGAAGATTGTGGTTGCTTGTTATGGTTTATATAGAAGACGCTCATTGTGTACCGGAATTTGATAACAAGTGTGAAGTGTGGTTTGTTTGATAAAAGTTAGACTTGAACGTGATTATGTGGAATAGAAATTAATTATTATGTTAGTGACTGAGAGAGTAATAAATTCTCTTTGATGAAGACCTCGTCCTGTTGTTATAGGTAAGTTGCATTATGATATTAGAAATCTAACCTTGAATGGAAAATGTTATTGCATATATGTTTTGTTTTTGTTTTGTTTTTCTATTCAAAGCTAATCCGCCATTGTTACGCATGTTACACAAAGCACACATATTTATCACATATACGTACGACTATAGATACATATCCACGCCACATTCTGTTAGACATAATAAACATAAAGCGATGCACGATTGCAGATTGCAGGCACAGAAGAGAAATGAAACAACACCACCTTTCCCGCCACAAAAGCCACATCTTGCGAGGGCGAAATTCAAGCCATTAGTAAAAGCCTGCAACTGGGAACGAATTCATCTTCTCTTGTTTTCCTTCGGGGTGTCAGCTGGCGTTCGCTTACTTCGAAGTCCCATTTGCTAATCTAGCGCTGCTTGCTACGCTCCCTCGTGGATATGCTGTTTCCATATCCACTCTGCGGTGCTGGTGGGCGGGTTTTGTTCGCATTGGACACATTCACACACATATATTCTCTAAAGAATGTCTTTACAAAAACAATTATATTTACGTATAGCTTCGGATAATTACATACGTGCAGTATAATAACAAACGCTAGTATTATTAGAGTTGAAGATTTATCTAGATTCGTTGATAGAGTATGTCATCTTATAAATCGCATTCCTAATCTGAATCTAACAGTGGGTTCCGATCCGTTTGTCCTTCTTCCCGAATCTAACAGTGGGTTCTGATCCATTATGTTCTACACTGCTTAAGAGTCGAGGTTACAAGGCGACCTACGTGTTTAGGCTTTGAACACAACAGGAATACTAACTTCCCTATAAATAAAGTTCTTTTCCTCTTAGCCTTCTCTTCTTCATCTCTTCTATTTTTCTTGTTCTTCATCTTCTTTGCCTTTTTATTCCTCTTTTTTATATTTTTTGTTTTCTTCCTTCCTTTTTACAATTCATCTTTGTCTTCTTCTCTTCATATCCTTTTTTCTTTTTTCTTATTCTTTGCCTCCTTTCTTCCTTATTCTGCGTATGTATCACCTTACATCCTTGTTTATTTATCTGTATTTTTCTATTCTTTATAATTTCCTTTCTTCTTCATTTTCTGATTTTTTAACATTTTAACTGTCTTCCTCTCCTCCTGTTGGGCAGTTTGATTTCGCACAGACACTAGTCCAGATAAAGTAATAACAGATAAAAATAAGAAAAATAATTCAAAGATGGACTGGCCAACCGAATGATGA
>NW_028234413.1:621669-624169 GCF_977035675.1 Penaeus japonicus
AAAAAAATAGTAATAACGAGAATGATAATAAGCCACGTCTCCAGCCACACGTACTGCAGAAAGCCAAGATGAAAGTGCAAGAGGATTACGTCACTCAAAGCACTGTCTCGTCCCCAAAGGAAAGAAAGGCTGACGGCAGCAAGAACGTTTATGGAATATGTAATGTGAATAATCGTCTTTTTAAAATCTATCCGGAACCAAAAGAGAACATAAAAAGAGTTTTAAAGTGTCATGTTGTGGTTTGTATGTAGGTATGAGCGCTGATGATGCACAGTAATGCATTCGCCTTCATTCATGAGTTGTAGATACTGCTAATTGGGTGTAACTTGAAGCTAATTAGAGCCTTAGACGTACATGCAAACACAAAGGCACACACAGGTGCATACAGTTTATGCATGCAAAGTACAAACATCATCACATCATTATCATCGCCATCACTATCACCATTATCATCACCATCATCATCATCATCACCCTAACCATTATCATCACTATCATCACCGACCTGTAATTGCTTCAGGGTAAGGAATCGTCTATGATACCAAAAAAAAAATACAAGATGAAAATTATCCTTTTTTTTTATCCAGCGATCACCACTAACAAGAGTATTTCACTGGCGAGTTCTAGTGATGTTGGCACACGCATCATCAGGGCGGGTAAACTGGGCCCCAAATGAAGTTTAAAAAAAAAAAAAAGAGGAAAGAGGAAAACGAGCGAATAGGCCTATGGAGCCCCCTACTTTAAGTCTCAGATCCGAACCTTCCTCACAGAAAACGACATAGACCTCCTCTGTGCCATATGCTCTCACGGGCATGTACAGAGAGGTGTGAGTGTGTGCGTGCGTGTGCGTGTGTGTGTGCGTGCGTGTGTGTGTGTGTGTTTGTGTGTGTGTGTGCGTGTGTGTGCGCGTTTGTGTGTATGTGTGTGTTATTATTTATATTATCACCTCTTTTTAGCATCTGAAGGTGTGTGTGTGTGTGTGTGTGTGTGTGTGCACGTGCTCGCATTGCGCATCTGAAATGTCATTATTCTTCTTATTATTCCGTTTATCATAAGCGTTATCATCCTCACATTCGGGAGGGAGGTGCAACCGAGCGAAAAGACAGATAATGAGCTGCATAACTATGACGGAGACAAAGTGCAGAACCGGTGCTGTATCTCCCTTCCTTCTTTCAAATTTGCAACTCTGAGGAGGGCTAATTCACATGTCATCTTTCCCCGCCTGTAATTTACATGTATTATTGCACTTTCCCCTCTCGAGCCCCGTCTGCCTCCCCTTCGCTCCTTTGGTAATCATCTTAGCTCGCGGGTCTCCAGGCTGACCCTCCTCGCGCCGCCCTCTCGCTCCCCTCTCCGCACCGCCCTCTCGCTCCCCTCTCCAAGGCGCCCTCTCGCTCCCCTCTCCGCATCGCCCTCTCGCTCCCCTCTCCAAGGCGCCCTCTCGCTCCCCTCTCCGCACCGCCCTCTCGCTCCCCTCTCCGCACCGCCCTCTCGCTCCCCTCCCCGCACCGCCCTCTCACTCCCCTCTCCACGGCGCCCTCTCGCTCCCCTCTCCAAGGCGCCCTCTCACTCCCCTCTCCGCACCGCCCTCTCGCTCCCCTCCCCGCACCGCCCTCTCACTCCCCTCTCCAAGGCGCCCTCTCGCTCCCCTCTCCGCACCGCCCTCTCGCTCCCCTCTCCAAGGCGCCCTCTCGCTCCCCTCTCCGCACCGCCCTCTCGCTCCCCTCCCCGCACCGCCCTCTCACTCCCCTCTCCAAGGCGCCCTCTCGCTCCCCTCTCCGCACCGCCCTCTCGCTCCCCTCTCCAAGGCGCCCTCTCGCTCCCCTCTCCGCACCGCCCTCTCGCTCCCCTCTCCAAGGCGCCCTCTCACTCCCCTCTCCGCACCGCCCTCTCGCTCCCCTCCCCGCACCGCCCTCTCGCTCCCCTCTCCAAGGCGCCCTCTCGCTCCCCTCTCCGCACCGCCCTCTCGCTCCCCTCCCCGCACCGCCCTCTCACTCCCCTCTCCACGGCGCCCTCTCGCTCCCCTCTCCAAGGCGCCCTCTCACTCCCCTCTCCGCACCGCCCTCTCGCTCCCCTCCCCGCACCGCCCTCTCACTCCCCTCTCCAAGGCGCCCTCTCGCTCCCCTCTCCGCACCGCCCTCTCGCTCCCCTCTCCAAGGCGCCCTCTCGCTCCCCTCTCCGCACCGCCCTCTCGCTCCCCTCCCCGCACCGCCCTCTCACTCCCCTCTCCAAGGCGCCCTCTCGCTCCCCTCTCCGCACCGCCCTCTCGCTCCCCTCTCCACGGCGCCCTCTCGCTCCCCTCTCCGCACCGCCCTCTCGCTCCCCTCCCCGCACCGCCCTCTCACTCCCCTCTCCAAGGCGCCCTCTCGCTCCCCTCTCCGCACCGCCCTCTCGCTCCCCTCCCCGCACCGCCCTCTCGCTCCCCTCTCCAAGGCGCCCTCTCGCTCCCCTCACCAAGGCGCCCTCTCGCTCCCCTCTCCACGGCGCCCTCTCGCTCCCC
>NW_028234413.1:669169-671669 GCF_977035675.1 Penaeus japonicus
ACCTGATATTGCAAATGCTCACCTGATACTGCAAATGCTCACCTGATACTGCATATGCTCACCTGATACTGCAAATGCTCACCTGATACTGCAAATGCTCACCTGATATTGCAAATGCTCACCTGATACTGCAAATGCTCACCTGATACTGCATATGCTCACCTGATATTGCAAATGCTCACCTGATATTGCAAATGCTCACCTGATACTGCAAATGCTCACCTGATACTGCAAATGCTCACCTGATACTGCAAATGCTCACCTGATACTGCAAATGCTCACCTGATATTGCAAACGCTCACCTGATATTGCAAATGCTCACCTGATACTGCACATGCTCACCTGATATTGCAAATGCTCACCTGATACTGTACATGCTCACCTGATACTGCACATGCTCACCTGATATTGCAAATGCTCATCTGATACTGCACATGCTCACCTGATATTGCAAATGCTCACCTGATACTGCAAATGCTCACCTGATACTGCAAATGCTCACCTGATACTGCAAATGCTCACCTGATACTGCATATGCTCACCTGATATTGCAAACGCTCACCTGATATTGCAAATGCTCACCTGATACTGCACATGCTCACCTGATATTGCAAATGCTCACCTGATACTGTACATGCTCACCTGATACTGCAAATGCTCACCTGATACTGCAAATGCTCACCTGATACTGCAAATGCTCACCTGATATTGCAAATGCTCACCTGATACTGCAAATGCTCACCTGATACTGCAAATGCTCACCTGATACTGCAAATGCTCACCTGATACTGCACATGCTCACCTGATACTGCACATGCTCACCTGATACTGCACATGCTCACCTGATACTGCACATGCTCACCTGATACTGCACATGCTCACCTGATATTGCAAATGCTCACCTGATACTGCAAATGCTCACCTGATACTGCATATGCTCACCTGATATTGCAAAAGTCACCTGATATTGCAAATGCTCACCTGATATGCAATGCTCACTGATATTCTCACCTGATATTGCAAATGCTCACCTGATACTGCAAATGCTCACCTGATATTGCAAATGCTCACCTGATACTGCAAATGCTCACCTGATATTGCAAATGCTCATCTGATACTGCAAATGCTCACCTGACATTGCAATTGCTCACGTGATACTGCAAATGTTCACTTGATATTGCAAATGCTCACCTGATATTGCAATTGCTCACCTGATACTGCAAATGCTCACTTGATATTGCAAATGTTCACTTGATATTGCAAATGCTCACCTGATATTGCAAATGCTCACCTGATATTGCAAATGCTCACCTGATACTGCAAATGCTCACCTGATATTGCAAATGCTCACCTGATACTGCAAATGCTCACCTGATATTGCAAATGCTCACCTGATACTGCAAATGCTCACCTGATGCTGCAAATGCTCACCTGATGCTGCAAATGCTCACCTGATACTGCAAATGCTCACCTGATATTGCAAATGCTCACCTGATACTGCAAATGTTCACTTGATATTGCAAATGCTCACCTGATATTGCAAATGCTCACCTGATACTGCAAATGTTCACTTGATATTGCAAATGCTCACCTGATATTGCAAATGCTCACCTGATAATGCAAATGTTCACTTGATATTGCAAATGCTCACCTGATATTGCAAATGCTCACCTGATACTGCAAATGTTCACTTGATATTGCAAATGCTCACCTGATATTGCAAATGCTCACCTGATACTGCAAATGCTCACCTGATACTGCAAATGCTCACCTGATGCTGCAAATGCTCACCTGATACTGCAAATGTTCACTTGATATTGCAAATGCTCACCTGATATTGCAAATGCTCACCTGATACTGCAAATGTTCACTTGATACTGCAAATGTTCACTTGATATTGCAAATGCTCACCTGATATTGCAAATGCTCACCTGATACTGCAAATGTTCACTTGATATTGCAAATGCTCACCTGATATTGCAAATGCTCACCTGATACTGCAAATGCTCACTTGATATTGCAAATGCTCACCTGATATTGCAAATGCTCACCTGATATTGCAAATGCTCACCTGATACTGCAAATGCTCATCTGATACTGCAAATGTTCACTTGATATTGCAAATGCTCAACTGATATTGCAAATGCTCACCTGATACTGCACATGCTCACCTGATATTGCAAATGCTCACCTGATATTGCAAATGCTCACCTGATATTGTAAATGCTCACCTGATACTGCAAATGCTCACCTGATGCTGCAAATGCTCACCTGATACTGCAAATGCTCACCTGATACTGCACATGCTCACCTGATATTGCAAATGCTCATCTGATACTGCACATGCTCACCTGATACTGCACATGCTCACCTGATATTGCAAATGCTCACCTGATACTGCACATGCTCACCTGATACTGCACATGCTCACCTGATACTGCAAATGCTCACCTAATATTGCAAATGCTCACCTGATGCTGCAAATGTTCACTTGATACTG
>NW_028234413.1:679169-699169 GCF_977035675.1 Penaeus japonicus
CTTCTATGATTCTCTCTTCCTCTTCCCTCTTTCCTCTCTTCTTCTCTCCCTCTTTCCTCTCTCCTCTTTCTTCCTCTCTTTCACTTCCTCTTCTCTCCCTCTGACTCTTCACTCCTCTCTTCCTCTCTCCTCTTTCTCCCTCTCTCCTCTCTCTCTCCCCATCTCCTTCTTACTCTTCTCTCCCCTCTTCCTCTCTCTCTCTCTCTCTCTCTCTCTCTCTCTCTCTCTCTCTCTCTCTCTCTCTCTCTCTCTCTCTCTCTCTCTCTCTCTCTCTCTCTCTCTCTCTCTCTCTCTCTCTCTTCCTCTTCTTTCTCCCTCTCTCTTCTTTCTCCCTCTCTCTTCTTTCTCCCTCTCTCTTCTTTCTCCCTCTCTTCCTCTCTCTCCACTCTTCCTCTCTTCCTATCACTTTCTCTCTTCTATTTCTATTTGTGAGAATTATATATTATGCTTATATAAGATATTAATTACAGCAATAGATTTATATATTTGTATTTGGATCTAATGCTGTAATCAATATCTTATATAAGTATAATATATAATTCTCCCACTCTCTCCCTCTTCCCTCTCTCCTCTTTCTTCCTCTCTCTCTCCCGCTCTCTCTTCTCTTCTTCTCCTCGTTTTCCTCCTATCCTCTCCCCTCTCTTCCTCTCTCACATCTCTCTTTCTCCCTTTCCCCTCTCCTCCTCTCCCACATCTCTCTTTCTTCCTCTCCCCTCTCTTCCTCTCTCACATCTCCCTTTCCCCTCTCTTCCTCTCTCACATCTCTCTTTCTCCCTCTCCCCTCTCTTCCTCTCCCACATCTCTCTTTCTTCCTCTCCCCTCTCTTCCTCTCTCACATCTCTCTTTCTCCCTCTCCTCTCTCTTCTTCTCTCACATCTCTCTTTCTCCCTCTCCCCTCTCTTCCTCTCTCACATCTCTCTTTCTCCCTCTCCTCTCTCTTCTTCTCTCACATCTCTCTTTCCCCCTCTCCCCTCTCTTCCTCTCCCACATCTCTCTTTCTTCCTCTCCCCTCTCTTCCTCTCTCACATCTCTCTTTCTCCCTCTCCTCTCTCTTCTTCTCTCACATCTCTCTTTCTCCCTCTCCCCTCTCTTCCTCTCTCACATCTCTCTTTCTCCCTCTCCCCTCTCTTCCTCTCCCACATCTCTCTTTCTCCCTCTCCCCTCTCTTCCTCTCTCACATCTCTCTTTCTCCCTCTCCCCTCTCTTCCTCTCTCACATCTCTCTTTCTCCCTCTCCCCTCTCTTCCTCTCTCACATCTCTCTTTCTTCCTTTCTCCTCTCCCCCTTCTCTTCCTCTCTCCCTCTCTCACATCCCTCTTTCTCCCTCTCCCCTCTCCCCTCTCCCCCCCTCTCCCCCGCCCACTGCCTCCCTTCACTCACTCTGCGTCTTCTAAGCTCAGCATGCCCGACCAAAGCCTCACGCATATTGAAATTCTATGACAGTCGCCCCTTACTTTACCTTCAAGTATGTTTGTTTTGTTTTGTTTTCCTTCTCCTCCTTCTACTTCTATTTCTACTTCTTTCTTTTTCCTCTTCTTCTTCGTCTTCGTCTTCGTCTTCTTCTTCTTCTTCTTCTTCTTCGTCTTCGTCTTCGTCTTCTTCTTCTTCTTCCTTTTCTACTTGATCATATTCTTATTCTTACTTTTTCCTTCTTTTTTTAGCCATGTTGTTGTTTTTCATTCTTCTTCTTCCTCTTCTCCTGCATCTTCTTCTTCTTCTTCCTCTTCTTCTTCTTCTTCTCCTCCTCCTTTTCTTCCTTTTCCTCCTATTCCTCCTATTCCTTCTCCATCCTATTTTTACTTCCTCCTCCTCTTCTTCTATCGTGAGAAAAGATGATGAACCTTGTGAAAGAATGTTGCAATGTCTCTTCCTGTTGAATTTTCATCTCTCTTTCTCCCTCTTTCTTTTGCTTCACTCTCGCTCATTTATCTTGCAAATTCCGATGCAATGATGCCCAGGCCCTGTAGACTCTCTGTTGAGATCTGCACCGGTAACTATTACTTCAATTAAGAGGTTTGGAAAACAGCTAATTAAGGTTTGGTAGTATAAGGTACAATAACGTACAATTATTTCTTCCAACAGCTTGACCATCAGAAAGATAATTAAAGTAATACCAGTAATTATAAAGACAATTTGCTTGGAAACAGTAATGAAACATACTGCCATCAGTCAGCCAAGCGTCACTTTATCAAAATATATATTGTTTTGACGTAGTTGTTATGAACATCTCATGAAAAAGGTATTAGTATCAGCAACCGTACTTTTTTTACGATAAATAACAATCGCTTACTTTGGAAAACGGATAGATCGCTAAGCCAGTCTTCGATCTTTTCTGACTTCTGACATTTCTGATTATGGGTCGTCATGTAAGATGAATGCAATATGGAACCGCATGTCTGTGTTGTTTGTGTTTTATATTCATGACTTCTATCCAATCAAACAAAACAAAAGATATTCAATCAAATAAAATGATTCATTGTATTACTATTAACACATCAGGCTTTGGAGATATTTCAGAAATCCAAGATTATCACAAACACAAAAACAATGTGTGGATACCTATAAAACGAATACTTCGGTTTTGAAATGTCCTTCTCTTTTCGGTGTTGCTGCGAATCGATGTCAGTCTTTTGGGAGGGAATTTCGCCAGATTTAGAAAATATCTAGGCAAAAAAACAAACAAACAACAAACACATGACACTTTTCACTGGTGCGTGCGAGTATTTGTTTTGCTGAAAGAGAACTCGGTTACAAATTACCCAATCATATATCAGTTTTTGTTGTCGTATTTTTTACCCCCGACAGAATAATTGATTACGCCATGTCGACAAACTAAAACAGGAAAATAATGTTATCTGGTCCACAGACTTATCAAATCACTGAAAAACACGGCTTGTTATGGAATCATGGGGTGGCAGGTGATGTCTAGAAGTTAGTATTATAAGGATTCGCATTTTGATTATAATATTTTATTGAAGTGCATTGCTAAAGATAGTGGTGATTTAGCATATAGAAAGGTTTGCAACAAATAAAAATATATTGCAGATAGCAGACCTCTTTACAAAACGTATTTATTTTCAGGGCCATGCAAGGCAATGGTAACATATTGTTTTATATATATGCGATGATTATCTTACAGCATACATTAGACTTCTCGAAAAATATACAATTCATATTAGAAGCAAATTGTTTTACCAATACACCATCGATGAGGCCAGAAAATAGTGACCATTATAAAAGGCCTTGCATATGCAGACCTCTTTACGGTCAAGATATATGAAACATAAAACGAGAACAAGTGAATGCGTAAATTTCAAAATACATCGACACTAGTTACCATTTATACGACTGTTTTTAGCGGAAATTTCGCTTTTTTTATACATATGATCTCTACCTTTAGGGAAGAGGCGGTCGGTGCACCGCGTCTTCTGGCAGTGTAGCAGTTGCAGGGGTACGAGACACTGTCCTTGCTTTTATCTTGTCCTCACTTATTCCCGTATAATGAACATCTGTCTCGTTAATGCCATGCAAACGACCTGCTAAAGCCAAACATTTATGTCTCAAAGTTGGGACTTCCAGTGTAGTAAACCCAGTATCCATTTTGTTCTCTTTCTTCGGGTTTTTCATTGTTTTCTCGTATCACCATCTGCATAACCGTTATCACCGACGTAGCTTTGTTATTACAACTATGACATGTACACCGAGTATCGTTCTTATCACATTAATTGCCACTGCGCCCGGTGTTATCATCAGCACCACAATTACCAGGATGCAGAGAGAAGAGGCGACGCCAGCCCCTCTATAATAAATTTCATTTCTACCATTTCCTGTTGCCATAAAACCCAACATCATTACACACACTTCTCACGGCAAATGCTCTTGCAAGTTTTCATGAAAATATTTATGACAATACTAATGCTCGTGCGTGATAAAGGGACACTCTAGACAATGGATGAGTAAGAGCGTGTGTAATTTCCAGCTGTTGTTTTTAAGTGCACTAACAGCGGGTTTCTTACACAGGTGAGATGCGGTGCCGCTACCCTCCTTGCATTTGCAATCTGCAGTAGAGGATAGGAGTCCAGCACCAGATGGTAAGTGCGTGTTATACGTCAGCGGTAAGTTGCCTGTTTTATTTCATGAACAGACCATCACGTTTCGTGTGAAAAGGGGGCTGATTTGAATGTAAAGTAGCGAGACAGAAATGGCGCGCATGTGTGTGTGTGTATGTGAGAGAGAGAGAGTGTGTGTGTGTGTGTGTGTGTGTGTGTGTGTGTGTGTGTGTGTGAGAGAGAGAGAGAGAGAGAGAGAGAGATAGAGAGAGAGATGAATGTTCACCACAACGTATAAATTTCAAGATAAGGAGAAAATAATAAATCATAAGGAAAGGCATATGACGAGAGAAGGAGTATGCGCAGAGCAAGACAAGAAGGGAAAGCGCCACGTAACCACCCTAATTATTACGATACTTGTAACTTTTGCCTTTAAAGTCAAATATTTCTGTCTTACGGGCACAATCGAGTTGAAAGTGTAAGCGTTGTCGTGTAGCTGTTGTCATGCGGGCGTTTATTAAAGAGGATAACCATAACTCGGTATTGAACTGTTGTCGTGATGCGTACTTGTTTTCTGAAAAGGGTGCTGAAAAGTTTTCTGTCTTCTCCACACTGCAAGGTATCCACAAATCATTCGAGGGTTTAAGTAACTCCTCTACCATCGTAAGTCATGTTGTGTTAATCTAGATTTTATTTGTTACGAATGTATTGGAAGAAACTAATCTCAGGCTGCTTGCTAAAAAGTAAGAGTTCACGCACAAAAACAAGGCTTCCATTCACCTAACTGAATAGAATTTGTTGATATGAAGTCAGAGAATATCTTAATGTAGATTCAATTTCATAGTTTCTGCGAGATCCGAAAAAACTCCTTTTCAAGCGGGAAAAAATTAAGTTAAGAGATCTCCCAGAAGTTCAAAACGAAGAATTCTAAAATTTCACCGGAAGATTTCTCATTCCAAGACCATGAATGTGTTTTTGGTGTTGAAATCCGAATCTCGAAGACTTAAGTCATTTTCAGTTTTCAAGTTTAATTCTTCTTTTGCATCATTAAGAGTGCGTTGAAATTCGATTAGAATACAGCTGAATCCTTCTTATAAAGCCAGTGCCATTAAATCACTCGGTCTTATTAGTTCTCTGCTTATTCGAGTTGTAGTACAGTGCATTGAGAAAGAACAGCGGGAAGAACGAAACCGTAGGCCTCGAACACCTGGTTCCTCCCTGGAGCCAAATAGTCTAAACGGTTGTATAAAAGATACGAATGAACATGAATAACCTCACAGAGCTTCACGTGTGATTCTGACGAAGATATAACATATGGCACGTCAGTTCCATCTCTAGCTTCATGAGGTTATTCATTCTCCTTCGTACTTTTTCCGTTTATCCTAAACAGCAATCAGGCGAATGGACTGTCGATAATCTGTAGGCAGCTCGCCTATTTAGGAAGATGCATGGAGCAGGAAAGCCTCGTTTCTCGCGGAAAGCAGAAGGGAAAAAGTATGAGGAAAGAGGAAAGAGGAAGATCGGATAAAGAAGACAATAGGCGGAGGGGGGAGGGGGGAGGGGGAGTGAATTACGAGGAATCGTAACGTATTATCAGAAAGGAAATAAACGAATTATGGGACATAAAGAAAGAGCCATAAGGGATGCATGCCATGTGGAAGAACTGCACCATGAAGCACGGTGGAAAAGAGGAAAAGTGCGATGCATCATTTAAGGGAGCGATGTGCCATCAGGAAAAACATATGCATGTCAGTAAAAGAGGGAAGTGGAGAGTGGAAAAGAAGGAAGGAGAATTATGAGGCAAGACCAGGAAGAGTGTATTATGCATAAGTATAGCATGTGAAAGAAGTATATCGAACATATATTTGAAAGAAAGTCTAACAGGAAAACGATGATATGGTGAAACGAGTAAATTCATTACAAAGCAAATAGAAGGGTCTTATTAGAAAGGGTGAAAGGTGTGTTAGGCGATAACACTGTCTGTGTGATATCAGGGAGATCTTTCGTATGGAAAGATATTAGTGTTGCATTTCTCTCGTGCCTCCCTCTATTTTTTCTCATCCAGATATATTACTGGATGTTTTCATCGATTTTTTTTGTTCTGTGTATTCTATATGTATACATCACAATTTCGAACACAAGGCTCTCTGCAAAGCTGCGCTAAATGTTTATGAAATGCAGTAGTTTAGTGTGTATTAACAATTTCTCCCCGACGCTATCCATGATGCTAGACACATACGGTCCATCTTAGTCCAAATCAATTAAACATAAACCAGGGTGTAAACACAATACACGATAAATTTATTTTGTGTTTAGTAAGTTTTACTGCCAAGACATAATCCAGTACACAAAATGAAAACATCAGTACGAATCCATACACTGTATGAATTTCTCAAAACAATCATACATCCATATCCTATACACAATAAGTGATAAATAAATTAAAACGATCAAACAAATGAAAGAGAAAAAAAATAAAACATTGTATCTCTATCAACATGCAATGCACCAACACCGGACGCTTCCTCCCTTTCCCTCGTGTCTTTGCATAACGCAATATTGTGTCGCTAACGAATACAAATCACGTAACAACACTACACAGTATATAACACTGCGTCCCTCCGCTCTACAGTGTAGCTGTGTCCTCTCGTCTAAGCTATTTATATCCTAATCAAAACGCATTCTTTCCTATCCCCGCCCGTGGAATTCGAATTCTCCCAAATCACGAACATCATTCCGTTATACTTTTCACTTCCGTAAGCGTTGCCTTTCGTTTATGCATCTTTTTTTTTTGTTCATGAATACTTACTGAAGTCGTTAACCAAGTTACCGGCAGACTAATGTGCAGGCAACACCACTTCATTATGCTGATGATTATGAGCTTCTGGAGGCCTTCCGGTTATGTTGCTGAGCAGGGAACATTTTGTGTTAACGATGCCCTCGAAATTATTATGGAAGCCTCTTATTATCGTCGGCGCTGCTGCAGTTTTGCTTTTGCTTTTCATGTTGCATTGTTGTTATGACAATTTATTTTATTGGCATGAGCGTCGCCAGTATTATCAAGATTATTATTAATATCATCATTATTATGTGTGCATATATTTACATTTATATACACAGACACGTGCGCGCGCACATATTTCTCTCTCTCTCTCTCTCTCTCTCTCTCTCTATATATATATATATATATATATATATATATATATATATATATATATATATATATATATAATTACATATATATTGTATATATATAAAAAAGTATATATATATATGATATATATATATATATATATATATATATATATATATAATATACACACAATATACATATATATATATATACATATAAATATATATATATATATATATATATATATATATATATATATATATATATATATGTATGTATGTATATAAACTTTAGCGCTCTATTCTTTGACGTCGGTGGAGAAAATATGACTGTAATCTCCATTTTATCACCCGATGAAAAATTACGTAAAATCCCCAAAGACTTTCTTTGAAATATGTTCGGCATAACAGATAACTTTCAACAAGATTACAAAAAAATAAGCAACTATTAGACACACATAATCTAATTCCACGTTGAATGGTTTGCTTTATCTCATCTTATCACGTCACTGAATATAATCCTGTATAATGCCTGAACAGAAACAAAGACATAATAGGCAAAAAATATATATAAAAAAAAGTTAAAGCGAATAATTCCGTTTCCCTCCATCGACCGCGCTCGGAATCTCGCAGCTGCGGAGGAGCCGAATCAGATCTTCGAGCACATTACCACAAAAGAACCTCGGATGCTGGTTAAGCCGGAGAGATATGTAGAAAAGGCTAAATATCTTCGAATGTTCATTTCGCTGCTGGCATGAATGAGGCTTTGGAATGCAGACCGCCCATTCCAAAAGTCAGGAACGGAATGAAAAACTACCGCGCCTTCCAGGGTTTTTTTTTTCCGTACCTGGTTTTTACGATACGCTCGTCGTCCTCGTGTTTGAGAGATTGTTAATTGAGGGGCAAATTGTTTTATCTATTTTGTGTTCTACGTGTTCAAATTATGTGTCTATCAACTGCGCTCACCTAGACGTAAAAACAAGGTCCTAGTAATTCGAAGGCATTCTATGAATTATGTTTAGGACACTTTTATTTTCAGTCTCATTTTTTTTCTGTAACATTCGCAAACTTCGATGTAAATAAACGTTACGCATTTTCTAATCAAGCAATAGCATGATAGAAACCATTAACTTGTTTTATTGTATTAACTGCTAACTTAATCATTGCAAGGGTCATTGCAAGCTTCTATGAATACGTACTAAACATATCATAACCTTTAGACAGACCATGTTTAACCTAGTATAAGATCTGAAGCAAATGAACACTAGTCCTTTCAGTGGCCGCACCAAGACTTAGACATAAACTCTAAACTTCAAAATTTCATGTAAAAGCCCAAAGTTAGGAAAATTCCACCGCGAGCAATAGCCGTTGAAGCTCCTAAAGAGTTACTACTTTCGAAAAGTGCCATAATGCATCAGTTTTATGTCTTTTTGCACTTACTGTTCGCACCGAATTCAGCGACGGAGTAGATGCGCTGTCGGCTCTTATCTCGCCGCACGGCTTGGCAGGAGATAGGAAAGAAAGAAATACAGATCTAAGGCGCAGGTGGAAAAAATGATGAAGAGCCCGCCATTGGAGACAGCCCGAGCGCCCATTCGCCGGAAGTCTGAAGTTTTATTGCCGGAGATAAATTCCCGTCGCACTCATGAAGATTTGCCGGGAAAGAAAACAACACAAATGAAAAGCAACGGAGCCAAAAGAGAGGTAAATAAGATAAAGGGAGTGAATGACAGTAGATACTTATTTCCTCGCGTGCTCGTGAAAGGTACGTTATTCACCATAACACCACGGTGATTCTTACTCAATTTTCAGGTAGTGAAGACATTACTTTTGATCACTGTTTTGAAACACTGTTGTTCTTGCAATCATAATTATATTGTCCAGATACAAGATACAAGATAAAAAAAAACTATTTGGTCTCCTTTTAACATACCTGTTTCTACTCTCAAGTGTACCACGCCGTAAAAACCGTCTGTGACTCCTCCTTCATTCTCATTCACACTTTCAACAACTGCCACGAAGATAAGAATATTTTCTTAATACCATAAGGTATATAAGAAAGACGTAGCTGTTTCTTTCCGAGCCCATGGCGTTCTACCTCTGAATTTACTACAAATATGCGGCCATGATACAAAATACTTGTCTGTGTGATTGACCTGTCAAACGCAGCATATCACTGTCTCATGACATAGTTATTGTCGGAGTAAAGCATCCAACTCCACTCGGAAATGCTATGCCATACACCTAACACCTACATCACAGTTATGGCGAATCGCACATACGACCGCAGGACACAAAAACGTCTGGCAACAAAAGTTCGGGTATTGTGTACTTCTAGTATAAACTACCCTAGAACAGTTATACGTTCAACACTCACTGAACGTGTTTTCTTAGTGGAATTACAAAGGCGAAGTCAAATAGCCTCGTCTACGAAACAAAGGATCTCTGTGAATTACCTTAACCTTTGACCCTTTAACGGTCCTATCATGCAGGTTTCCGCTACACTCCTAACCAGTCGAGCTTGAGCTGACTGCCACTTTAGTCACCTGCAGTTACAACAAGCAACAGGTGCTACTGCCTTACATTAGCGAAGGGGATGCTTACTCGTAATTGACTTCCACCTTCTTATGACATCACAAAGGGCACGCGACTTTTTTCACGGGTGCCAAAGTCAAAATATGGAGACTCAGATTTTTAAAGTGTAAAGAGATCGTTGCAAATTGCATGTCTCTTGTATGCATACACACATATTCCTATATACAGTACAGGAAGTGGATCGTCCTGACATACTAAACTTCTGCAGAACTAGGAATAGCAAATTGTTAATGAAAAAAAAATTGTCGCCCATTGTGGAACGCAATAAACCACCAGAATGCCGGAAACGATTCAATTTTCATGAAAAAAGTACAAAATCCACCAAAGTACCTCATGCCTCAGGCATAACTTGCTTGTGAAACTTGCTTCGGTTCATGATCTATATTTTTATCTAGTTAAATGTAAATAAGTGAGTCAGTTAAAACCTACATGATGAGGACGACACGAGTATAGTAACATTTGACACAATTGCAAGAGAGAGAGAGAGAGAGAGAAAGAGAGAGATATATATATATATAGAGAGAGAGAGAGAGAGACTACTCTTCAGCTACCTTTAGGTTAAGTAAAAGTCGCTTTCGAAGCCGATATAAAAAGCGCTCGCCCATCGCAATACGCCTGCTGGGTAGAGGCATCTAGTACAATCATCGTTTATCAACAAAGCAGTACGTTAAATGCATTAGTGAATGATGTTTGAGCAGGCAATAATGATCTTTATGGCGGCAATCTGCACAGCACATACCTCACATCTCTGATTTCCCGGTATTTTGCTTTTCCTTGTATGATGGAGTTTTAACTAATCGGTTCATTGTCCATCTATTTTCATCATGTTGAAAGCATTATTTATTTTAATTTCAGTAACTTTAATTTGACATTAATGATTAAAGTTACTCACCCATCCACAATGGCACTAAATTCTGACGCATATTACCAGACTGCGAAAAGATGTACACAAGATAATTTTGAAAACGATGGGAATTTATGAGATTTCTGAATATCAAAATAATTCGTTTATATTATCGTGTAAGGAACTATCTACGCTAATCGACATTCTGTACGGTTTTCATTATAAAAAGAATAATATAAAAGATAGTCAACAAACTTCAATTAGGAATTTCAATTAAATTATGTATTTACTTTGAACCTAGAGTAGTTACTCAACCGTTTATTAGTATATCTTATATTTCTGAAACATTAAAGATTTAAGTATCGATTAGCACATTGAAAGTCCATTTATTTAAAGTAGGTCTTTGTACAAGCTAATTTCTTCCATAACCATATAGAAAAAGAGCTAATTATAGCAACTACTGCTTCGACGTAACCGTTAAGCGAAAAAGACAATAAAACACTGAAAAAATAACCGTCTTTCCAACCCCCCCCCCCACACACACACACACACACACGCACACACGCACACGCCCATTCTCGATGTTGTTGATAGAGCACGTGAGTTTCAGTCAAAATTAAAATTGAATTATCACCCAAGGAAAATTAATGAATTTAAGTAGGGTTGCAATTAGTCTCATATGTATATATATAAATATAAATATATATATATATAGATATATATATATATATATATATATATATATATATATGTATATATACTGCATACATATATATGTATTTATATGTGTGTGTATTTATAGAGATAGATAGATAGATATAAGTGTTTGTGTGTGTGTAAAAAAAATATGTAAAAAAAAAAAAAAAAATAAATATATATATATATATATATATATATATATATATATATATATATATATATATATATATATATATACGTATATTTGTGTGTGTGTGTGCACGTATAATAGTTATAATGAAAAGAATAAAAATATGCCATTACCCCACGCAACACAGCACAGCTCATACACAGACGCACCCAGCCCTACCTCTCAAATCCCTTGCCTTCCCACAGACAAAAGAGGAGTCGAGTATCCACTGCTTGTACTCTTCCTCTCCTTATCCTATAATCAATCCAATCCGATTCGGCTTCAATGAGGTCTATGCTACTCACGAACCCTGAGACTCAAACGCTCCACTGAAAATGAATAGAGGCTTACAAGAAGGACATCCCCGCTTCAGCAGGTGACTACAGGTTCTCTGCACTCGAGGTCCTGCACTCGAGGTCCTGCACACAAGGGGAGGAAGGATGTTCTGCGACGCGATATGGCGGACTTCCCAACCTGATTCCTCTTCGGTCATCCGCATTGACAACATAATTGATTTTGTTTCTGTCGCTCCTTTCAATTTGGCGATGCGCTGACTCAGGACGCGGCGCGCGAGTGTCCTGGTGGTGAAAGGATACTAGATTGGTTGGAGGTCAGTGAAGAAATCAGAGGAATGGTTGGTGACTGATGGATTTTCTGGTTGGCTTTAGATCGAAAAAGTAATAATCATTGCACTTTTTTTTCGAAGCGAAGGTGCACTTTGACAGGTTCGTGATGAAGGATAATGGGCTAGTAATGATGATTATTTGATAGCTGACAAGTGGTTGATGACGTATTTGAAATCTAACGATGTTATTCAAACGCGTTGCATGCAGCCAATCGCCACCGACCTCAGGTGGCCATCTTCGCCTTAACAAGAGCATAGTAGACAAAGCTGTAATATCTGTCTATCGCCCAGCCTTTAGGAGCATAGACTACTAGCTCGTGATTTTAAAGTAACTACATCGTCACTGCTCAGAAAACACAAACTAGTGAATAATAAAATACAAAGGGTTGTCTAGCAACGTCGTCTCATCTGCACCAAGAATGCCAGTTGATATTTACGTACTCTGTAAGAATTAGCTGCTGCATGTGTATTATTCTACCCATATTTAAGTTGAGTGACCTTACGAGAAAAAAAAAATATATATATATACATATTCTAAAATGGTACGTCCGAATTTGGGCAAGTGCGAATGAGAACCATAACACTGAACGGAAATTCGCCATTCGCGGAGGCTCGTTCCTAAGTTCATTTGCGTTCGCTCATGTACAGCGAAATGAGAACAGCAGTGGAAGTGGATGCGTAACACTGCTACCAGTCGTGTCGTCGTGTAGAGAAATGTTCAGGGAAGAGCAGTTAATTGCAAGCGCAGAATAGTCCGCGGTATTTGCAACAGGAAGAGATGACGTTATCTGTAGATTGCACCATCAGTTGACCTTGAAAGCACTCATTCGAGACACGTGAAAAAAGGTCATTAATAATACCTCATTCGTGCTTTCCTTGTCTTCATTGTAGACTTGAACGTCAAGGTATGAATGGAAATTGATGATCCATCAATAATACCTTTTTCTCTCACTACCTATGTTATATGTACACTAAATAAGCTATGGATCCAAGTATATCATGTATTTCGATGTGATATAGTGGTGTGAGTATATAATCGCGTGACGAGTCCAATACACCCATATCACGAGAACAACCAATTAAGCAGCACCTCCCCAACCGACGCTCAGTTCCCGGGGACACGAACTTCTTTATCCTTTGATGAATTGGCAACCGTTTGAACGCGATTTATTCCATCGTTCCCCTTCGAGTCAGCGTTCCTTTATTTTTTTATTCTTTTATTTTTTATTTTTTATTTTTTTGTAGGGTGTTGTCTTCTGCTAACGAAGAAATATATTGATATGTGAATAATCTGTCTACAACCACGTTATTGTAAGACAAAAGCGCACACTGGGAATAAGCAAAGACTCGTTCGGAAAGTCGAATGGCGGGCTTTCGCGTTCTCCCGTTCTACGTTCAGCGCAGACAGAATATGTGGTATCACAAGTTCTGACATACTCGAAGCCCCGTCCGCATATGCTGAATGAACATTTGCCTTTCCTGGTCGCTTATTCACATACGCCCAGTTGTTGATCCATGGCCAGCCACTGGGAAACCATTTAATGTGTCTGTTCACGATGGAACGAACTCGAGTTTCCTTCGGTGTGTGTATAACGAACTGCACTGCTTGTTCCATTCAGAAGATTCTTCCATGAGTTCGGAAATCGATTTTTATGCAGACGTAAAACAAAAACTACATCTTTTTCTTACAGACCTTAGTTACTATTCGAGTTTCTTTGTTAAACCACAACAAAGTTCTATAGTGAAAATGAAACGGTAAAATGCAACAACCGAATCATATTTCCGGATAAACACAACGGTGCCTTCGTGTGGAATGAATAAAAGCAGATTTACAAAGTGAGATGTGCAGTCACGGTTAAAAGTCCTGTCCAACATGTGCCGAATCCTGTATTGGTATTCAAATCTCACATCCCGTAATTGGGACACAAACCTTTGACGATAACTCATACATCATACATCATTACTATTTTTGCTTTCGGTATTTCACATGGTAATGTAATTAAATGGTTATCAAAGGAACGGGAAAGATAAAACAGGTAGCAGTTTCCCTGTATTGGATGACTAATTACTTGTTTGTTTTTTCTTTTCCTGCGAAATATGAAGATGGAGATCAGAAACCGCTTGTGTAATCTTTCAAAGATTCGCCTGTAATTCTTATCTGCCACGTTTGGATTTCTTGGTGCGAAGGAAGGAACTAAAAGAAAATGCTGAATTTCCAAAGGCTCTGGGTTTGACGTTTAATTCCGCAGCTCTCGGCCGCTTGTGTTCGGGCAAAGCAAAGAATTCGGTTTTATTCGAGAGATAATGGCATGAATGTACGTCGACGTGGAATTTGTGCAAGACCACTTGAAATCTAAAGGTATCCGGCAAGTGGTTCTCTCATTCACTCACCCACTCTCCAATCTCCCCTTTTCCATGTGCCCTCACCTCGCTCTCTCTATCCATTAACTCTCTATCTTTTCCTCTCCCTCTGCTTCTGCTTCCGCCACTCCTTCGGCCTTTGCCTCCCATCCCTCTCCCTCTCCTTCTCTCCTATCCTTCTCTCCCTCCCCCTCTCTCTCTCTATTCCCCTCCCTCTCCCTCTCTCTCCCCCCTCTCTCTCTCTCTATCTCTCTATCTCTATCTCTCTCCTTCCCTATCTCTCTCTCTTTCTCTCCCTCCCTATCTCTCTCTCTCCTTCCCTCCCTATCTCTCTCTCTCTCTCTCTCTCTCTCTCTCTCCCTCCCCTTCTCTCTCTCTCTCCCCCACCCTTTCTCTCTCTCTCTCTCTCTCTCTCCCTCCCTCCCTCCCTATATCTCTCTATCCCTCTCTCTCTCTCTCTCCCTATCACTCCCTCCCCTTCTCTATCTCTCTCCCTCCCTCCCTCCCTATCTCTCTCCCTCCCTGTCTCTCTCTCTCTATCTCTCTCCCTCCCTCCCTCCTTATCTCTCTCTCTCCCTCCCTCTCTCTCTCTCTATCCCTCTCCTCTCTCTCCTCTCCCTCCTCTCTCCCTCTCCCTCTCTCTCTCTCTCTCTCTCTCTCTCTCTCTCTCTCTCTCTCTCTCTCTCTCTCTCTCTCTCCCTCTCTCTCTCTCTCCCTCTCTCCCTCTCTCCCTCTCTCCCTCCCCCCCCCTCTCTCTCTCTCTCTCTCTCTCTCTGAACAGCGCTACAAGACCCTTAATTAGCTTGACTCTTCGTCCATCTCGCATTCCTTCATCATACAGATACACAAAACCGAACTTCAAACAGGAGTCAACATCAAGAAGAAAATAGATCGTAAATATAAACTGTCATTGGTCATTTCTGACAATATGTTATAGAAATAATCTATATAAGAAAACTTGTTTTATGTTTTTTTTTTTTTTTTACTTTTTTTTTTACTTATAATAAAAGACTTTTGATAAGCTTTACCTTCAGAAATGGCGAAAGCCTGTTTGATTTAACATACTAGTGTTTGATTTTTTGGCCTGTTTCATTTCATTATTTATTACTAATAAGCAATTCAGTAAGTTGATGATAAAGGGGGATTGTTAGTAATAAACAATTGTATATCTTGATTTTAAAACTTCCTTTTTTACATCCTGATACATACATATAAGTGGACACCGTGTCTACGCTTGGTTGTTTTAGGCAGCAGTTAGCAGAATAAACCAAAAATACACACTTACACAGTCTGAATTAAGAATATTTCAATTGGACATCTTACATCCGTTCGATTTAGGTTGCCTCTTGCATTTTTCACCTAAACAACACAAAATACAAAACTCACGTCCACAATTTTTATCTTGTGCCACGCCGAAAGATGCGGACCCTTGGGGTGATTTGGCTGGTCACGTGATCTCTTTAGAATAGTTCGAGTCGAATAATCTGCCATAAAACCCGGCCCTCCTGGCACTCCCGGGGTAATGTGCGGAAAGGTTCTGAGCAAAGTTCTCACTTTTGAGTAGCGTTACGTGTTCACGATACAAAATGCGTGAAGTTCAGCTTGCCGTTCGTTTTCAACTTTGGCTTCTCCGTTCTTTCAAATGATCACTTTCTGTCCACGGATGGCAAAGTGAATTACATTTTTTTTCCTCATCGCCCCCTCCCGTCCCCCAACGTGTGCTTAGCGATGTGTGAACTGAAGTGAATCTAACTAAACCTGTGATCAACGAATGTCCGACCGAGATGACATCTGCTGGCAATCGATGGACGGAAATATCAAGTTACCTGTTTGTTTGTCTCTCTGCCAGTCAGAACTTGACGTGTTTGTGTGAGTGGGCGTGCTTGTATTTATGGCTGTGTGTTCTGTAGGTGTGCTGTTTTGCTTGCGTGTGTATGTGTGTTTGATTATTATTTTTGTGTTGGTGTGTGTGCGTGTGTGTGTGTGTGTTGGCGTGTGTGTGTGTGTTTGCCTGTTTGGGGGTTGGAGTTTGTGTATTTTTTTAAACGTACATGTCTGTGTGTTTGTTGTCTATGTGAGTCTGTATATCTGCTGTATATGAAGATGGAGATCAGAAACCGTTTGTGTAATCTTTCAAAGATTCGCCTGTAATTCTTATCTACCAAGTTTGGATTTCTTGTGCCTTAGTTTTATATGTAGGGTTTTGTCTTGTGCTGTGTAAGTTTTTCTGTGTGTGTGTGTGTGTGTGGATGAGGAAGTCAGCTTCTGAAACACGCGCGAATCCATCTCATTCGTTCGTGATGAGAAAGAGACCCAAGAAACATATCTCCGCATCCAGTCATTTCTCTTTCAGGAGGAAGCCTCTCGATTCTTTTACAAAATCTATTTCATCAATTATTCCGTCGAGTGTTTAGGCCAGATCCCCCCCCACCCCCCACCCCCGCCTCGCCTTTCATCCGTCTTGTTGGCCACGAGACGGCGTGCACTATCATGGCCATCTTCCTTTCCCCTTTAAACTTTTCGTGTCAATCAGCGGCGTTTCATCTCGATGTAATCATGACTACATTTCTTTTTTACATGTCAGGATTTTTGAGATGTGTTGTTGGAGCAATACGACGAATCGATAGATGCGGGGAACCAGTTATCCTTACAACTGCAGAGCTGAGATAAGTAAATAGCTTGAGCAAGAAGTTCTGGCAGTGATAAGTGAATTATTGTTACTCCCATATATTAGTTTATATTAGGTTGTCAGAGTGATTTTTGAAAATTTGTATCCTACTCAAACTTTTGCTCGCTCGCATTTTATGCAATTAAAATTATTAAAAACTACTAAACGCTTTTCTCGACAAAGTATTATATCTTAAAAATGCAGTAACTTTCCTCAAAGTATCAAGAGGTATCTCCGTACTGCAACTACAGCCTGCAGTAAAGTTTTCTTTTCGAGTTTGTACCTTATCATATAAAGTGACTGTCACCTTAACTGAAGCAGTCAATGAAACGTGTCGTTTGCCTCAACGGATTCTTAGCTTGGCATGCTCTGAAAATAGAAAAAAGAAAAAAAAAAAGTTTTATAACACGATTTTTCGGCTTCGTGTTGCCAGTTCAGTGTGATGGGTACTTCTTGAATAACTTTTTTTTTTCTTGTACACAAGATTGGTTGCGGAGATATTTATCTACATCAGTGATTGTTGTTAACTGCTTTCTAAAGTATTTATTTTGAAGAAATGTGTATGTATATATATTTGCTTACCTTGATGGACAGGGATGTGTGTATACAGTATGTCATGTGTGTGTATATATACATTTATATCATCTCACCTTTCTCTGATATGTGTATATATATATATATATATATATATATATATATATATATATATATATATATCTATATTTATATATATATATATATTATATATATATATAATATATATATATATAATATATATATATATATATATATATATATATCTATATATATATAATATATATATATATGTGTATGTATATATATATATATATATATATATATATATATATATATATATATATATATATATATATAGTGTGTGTGTGTGTGTGTGTGTCTGTGTTTATGTCCATGTATATGTTTAAGAATACACATGTATGCACCAACAGTGAGGTTTAGACTCCAGTACCATATAGATCATATACCTCTAAACAGCCACAAGAAAATCACCTTTATTGAATCACTGTCTAACAACCTGAAGTTGCTGGTCACAGCCGGAAGGACGCCGGTGAACCCGAGTCCAGAATCAGTGTCACAGCCCGTACTCTGATGCTAATATCAGTATGATTATGAATCTGAATTCGAAATGCATGTCCTGTCAAACGTCTGCTGATTCACATTGCCTTAATCATCTTCACGGGAATGTTCTTCGTTTCAAGTAATAATCGGTACCTGTTCTTTCCCAATGTACTACTACGTTCCTCCTGTTGTACCTCTTTTACCACATTTGTTACGCGGTTCATGTTCTATATATAAATCTGGGGAGCGTTTGATAAGTGTTCCGTTTCGTTACTAACCTAAGGTATACAGACACCACATTCGTTTAAATTGCTTCACGTTTTTAGAATACACGATTATCATCAAATCGATTTTATGTAGGAAATGTATGAACGATAATGAGTATTTTTACAATGCAAAATATATATATGCAATCAACGTTTCGATGTTAAATCGAAAACGTTAATTGCTGGGAACTGATTTCAGTTTTGAGCCATGAAATAAATGCGATCATTGGATAGTGTATCAGTTGTCGGTATGTCAGTAAAGTGAACTGAGAGTGTTAAAGGGTTGAATCTATAAATTTGACTGGGCCATAAAATGAATGGACTGAACTGAGCTTTTAATGCAGCTCATCAATGGCCGGAACTTCCGAAATTGCATGGCAGAATTGCGACTTCCATCTTCGTGTTTCTTTCTAGATTTGGATAGTAACCCATTGACGCCGGGGACATGAACAGTCCGTCATAATTTTCTATAGTTTTAATAATTCATAAGATATTTCCAAATATGCTTAGTCTTCAAGTAGTCCATTACAAGGCCTGCATGTCCTCACCTTCTCCCCCAGTTTTTTATTTATTTTTTTTTATTGTTATTGCTATTGTTATCATTGTTAGCGATAGTACGAGCACAATGATTGTAGTTGTTATTGTTATTATCATTGTTATTATTTTTAGCATTGCATTTTTTTCGTTTTACTGTTAATATTAATATTGTTTTGGTTACTATCATTATGATTATTATCATTATCAGCACTATTACTCTTATTTTCTTTTTATAATAGTCCTTATCAATATTACTATTATGATAATAATAATGATTATTATCATTATTATTATAGCTATTATGAGCATTATTATTATCAACTCATTGGTGACTAAGCACTTGTGAAGTCATCATGTTTAAATGAAAAAAAATAATATAGTAAAATGTGGCTAATTTTATAGTTGACAGGACAGAATTTGTTAAAGAATTAGTTATTTTCCTATCCACATAGAATACAATGAAGACTAAGTTTTGTTATGGAATTATGAATTTGTCTCATCTACATCATCTTGTGACTGAAAATTGCCCATTGTTCTGCTTCGGATGCGGCCCACAACCACATCAATTCACTATGACAATGTCCAACGTTCCAGTTATCTTTCGTTGCTGCATAAGCTTGTGTCAAATAACTATTGACTGTCGAGGGAAGGAAACAATATAAACAAACAACTCAAAATAAGGAAGCAACCATATCCGGATCCCAAGCCAAAGACGCAACGCCGTTCGAACTCATCTGCCCGAAGCAGTGTTCGAGCAGATGTTTGGAGAAGCTGTTGAGTTTCATAAATTCAACATTCCTGACTTTCCTCTCGGCTAAGAAGCAACGCAAGTGCTACCTTTTCAGTAAATTACAAAATGAGGAGGCTTTAATGAGCTGGATTAGAGATAAGAGAAAAAATAATAATTAAAACGATATAAAAACGAGAACACGAACGTGCTCAAGTGGCTTCTTGACTG
>NW_028234413.1:706669-709169 GCF_977035675.1 Penaeus japonicus
ATGTCATATATGGTTACTATCATTGATTATCCATTATTATCATAATGTAATCATTATTATCATTGTTATACATGAATCATCATTATTGTCATTATTATCATTATTGTCATTATTCATCATTATTATCATTATTATCATTATTATAGCATTATTATCATTCATTATGTCATTATTATCATTATCATCATTATTATCTACTATTATTCACTATTATCATTATTTGTCATTATTATCATTATAATCATTATTATCATTATTATCATTATTATCACTATTATCATTCACATTATGCATTATATCATTTATTATGCATCATTATCCATTATCATTATTGTCATTATTATCATTATTGTCATTATTGGTACACTTATTTTCATTATTATCATCAATTATCATTATTATCATTATTGTCATTATTATCAAAGATTATTATCATTATATCATTATTATCATTATTATCATCCATTATTGTCCATTATTATCATTATTGTCATTATTATCATTATACGTGCACCTCATTATTATCATTATCGTATTGTGCTATTATTAATGCATTATTGTCATTATTATCATTATTGTCATTATTATCATTATTGTCATTATTATCATTATTGTCATTATTATCATTATTGTCATTATTGTCATTATTGTCATTATTGTCATTATTGTCAGTATTATCATTATTGTCAGTATTATCATTATTGTCATTATTATCATTATTGTCATTATTATCATTATTATCATTATTGTCATTATTATCATTATTGTCATTATTATCATTATTGTCATTATTATCATTATTGTCATTATTATCATTATTGTCATTATTATCATTATTGTCATTATTATCATTATTATCATTATTATCATTATTGTCATTATTATCATTATTGTCATTATTATCATTATTATCATTATTGTCATTATTATCATTATTGTCATTATTATCATTATTATCATTATTGTCATTATTATCATTATTGTCATTATTATCATTATTGTCATTATTATCATTATTGTCATTATTATCATTATTGTCATTATTATCATTATTGTCATTATTATCATTATTGTCATTATTGTCATTATTATCATTGTTATCATTATTGTCATTATTATCATTATTGTCATTATTAACATTATTGTCATTATTATCATTATTATCATTATTATCATTATTGTCATTATTATCATTATTGTCATTATTATCATTATTGTCATTACTATCATTATTGCCATTATTATCATTATTGTCATTATTATCATTATTGCCATTATCATTATTGTCATTATTATCATTATTTTCATTATTGTCATTATTGTCATTATTATCATTATTTTCATTATTGTCATTATTTTCATTATTGTCATTATTAACATTATTGTCATTATTATCATTATTGTCATTATTATCATTATTGTCATTATTATCATTATTGTCATTATTATCATTATTGTCATTATTATCATTATTGTCATTATTATTGTCATCATTGTTATCATTATTATTATTATCATATCATCATCATCATTGTTATTATTATTATTATCATATCATCATCATCATTGTTATTATTATTATTATTATTATTATTATTATCATATCATCATCATCATCATCGTTATTATTATTATCATATCATCATCATCATTGTTATTATTATTATTATTATTATTATTATCATCATCATTGTTATTATTATTATTATTATTATTATTATCATCATTATTGTTATTATTATTATTATTATTATTATTATTATTATTATTATCATCATCATTGTTATTATTATTATTATTATTATTATTATTATTATTATCATCATCATTGTTATTATTATTATTATTATTATTATTATTATTATCATCATATCATTATTATTATTATTATTATTATTATTATTATTATTATTATTATCATATCATCATCATCATTGTTATTATTATTATTATTATTATTATTATTATTATTATTATTATTATCATATCATCATCATTATTATTATTATTCCTTTTATCATATCATCATCATCATTATTATTATTATTCCTTTTATCATATCATCATCATCATTATTATTATTCCTTTTATCATATCATCATCATCATTATTATTATTCCTTTTATCATATCATCATCATTATCATTATTTTTATGATAATTATCATTTTTATTGTTGTTATTATTATCATCATTATCATTATCATTATTATCATTATTGTTATTGTTATTATTGTTATTACTATTATTATTGTTGTTGTTGTTGTTATTATTATTATCATTACAATTATTATCATTATTATTATTATCATCATTATTATCATCATGATTATTATCATCATGATTATTATCATTATCATTATTATCATCATCAGTATTATCATCATCATTATTATCATTATTATTATCATTATTGTTATCATTATTATTATAATTATTGTTATTATTATCATCATTATTGTTATTATTATCATCATTATTGTTATCATTATTATTATTAT
>NW_028234413.1:714169-716669 GCF_977035675.1 Penaeus japonicus
ATTCTATATTTTATGGAGTGTATATAATATATATATATTTTATTTGATTCATATATATAATATATTATAAAATTTATTATATAATATATTATATATATATATATATATATATATATAATATATATATATATGTGTGTGTGTGTGTGTGTGTGTGTGTGTGTGTAATAGATAAACATTTTCGTTTCACAGATGTGCTAAACAGGTTCATATTTCGAATGAACGCATGGTATTAGGTATTCAAATTGAAAATCGGAATAAAAGAGGAAAGCATTATTAAAGCGCAATACATGCAGGAGAAATCTAAAGAGCATTTGCATAATGACCCCCACTAAGGGCCGGCTGATGAGTGGACTGCGAGAGGCTGCACAAAGGAGCGCCGTTCACACATGTTGAACGGCTCGGGCGGCCGTCGGAAGGGACTGATAGAGTGGGTTGCTGCCGATCACCACATCCTGCTCGCTGGACGCGTTGATGAAGGAGCTGAACGGGTTGACGTTGCGGACTCTGTGGAGGCGAGATCCGCTGCGGACTCTCGGAGTCCCGAACCCCTTGAACGATTCCTCGGCGGGGGGATGCTGGGGATGAAAGGAAGCTGCCAGAAGGACAAGCGTCGCTGCCAGGATATGCCAGAGAAACTGGGCCGTAAGCCAGGAGAGATGGGCGGGGTTTTGGGCCGTGTGGGCGTGGTGGTGCTCGAGGATCGATGCGTGCAGGTTAGCAGTGCCGTCCAGTATGAGACAGGCACCTCCGACCGTGGCGATGCCGAGCCGGCGAGGAGCGAAGGCCCGGCCGAGGAAGAGGGCCACCACCGCCACGTCGATACCAAGGAGAGCGAGGCTGACGTAGTCCGAATCCTGCGTGGCCATCTGGGAGAGCATGCGGGCCACGACAGCGGCGGCGACCGTCACATGAGCCGCCCACGGGGCCAGGCCGCCCTGATGCTTGCGCTGAACCAGATCGACGCCGCCCGAGAGACCGAAGAAGCAGAACACCGACGCCCTCAAAATATAATCCAAAAACTTATCCTCGTCGATTCGGTAAGCCATAACCAGACAGAGGACGGCGCCTATCGCCGCCCCGGACACTTTCAAGGCGCCCATCATCAGAGCGACGCCCTCCTTGATGCTTCCACCATAACCCCGGTGGGCGGCCGACCCTCCCACGAGAGCCAGCACGCCCATGAAGAAGTACAGCACGCCCGGAATCAATGAAATGACGAATTGGAACATGCTGCGAAAATGATGACAGTCGCAGAGGATCTGACCTGATATACAAGGCCCGAAATCGGCGCTGGGGACCACGGCATAACCGCCCGTAAACTCCGACGACCCAGCCAGCCATTTGTAACCTGAGTGGCCACGGGGGAAGCTCGCGAGATCGCTGCGGGTGTAGGGATATTCTGGGGAACGGGTGGTGGCCCTTCAGCGCCGGGCGCCGGTTCGGGGGAAGCCCCTTTCTGGTGTCGTTGGACTTTGAAAAAGGCTGTGCTAATGGGAGGACTCAATGGGACAATGCATACATGCGGTACTTCTCCTTTCTTTGTATTTGTTTATCATTATCATTATTTATTATCATCATTATCATCATTATCATCATTATCATCATTATTATCATTATTATCATTATTATCATTATTATCATCATTATCATCATTATCATCATTATCATTATTATCATCATTATCATCATTATCATCATTATTATCATTATTATCATTAATATCATTATTATCATTATTATCATTAATATCATTAATATCATTATTATCATTATTATCATTATATCCATTATATTCATTATTATATATCATTATATTTATTATTATCATTATATTTATATTATATTATCATTATTATTTTATCCTATTATCAATTTCTATTATAATCATTATTTTTTATAACATTATTTTCATTATTATTATTATTATTGTAACCATTATTATTTATTATTGTTATTATATTATCATCATTATTATCATTATCACATCGTCATCATTATTATCATTCATTATCATCATTATCATTTTATCATATTCATTTATCATCATTATATTATCATATTCATTATTATGCCCTATTATAATTGTACTATAAGTATTATTCTCACTATATCATTATCATAATCATTATTCATCATTATTATTATTATGTCATAAGCATTATCATTATCATGTTATTATTAACATTATATCATTATCAATTTATAATTATACTGTATTATCATTATTATTATCATCATATTTATCATATTCATCATCATATTATTATCATATATTATCATCATATTTTTTATCATTATTATTATCATATATATATTTTACTATATATATTATCATCATCATATTTTTCCTTTAATCATCTATAATCATATTTTTATAACATTATTATCATATATTTATCATAATCAACATCATATTAATTTTATCATAAGCATTATCACCATCATATTTATCATAATCATTATCATCATCATATTTATCATAATCATTATCATCATCATA
>NW_028234413.1:726669-744169 GCF_977035675.1 Penaeus japonicus
CTGCCAATCCAGCCTTGAGATAAATGATTCATGTAACACTTTTCAGTTGAGTTGTGGTTCAGGGAGATAAGGAAAACGGCGATTTAGGAGGAATTATAATGGCAGAATTGAGATTAGGAGGAATTATAATGATAGAATCGAGTCCTACCAATTTTTCTATATCTTGGGTATCATTATCATTTTGAACTCTGGAAGTGTTCAACAAACCTCCGATGCAAATACTCAGCAAGGTAGAACTTGGACTGGGTCCTTATTGAATAGTGAATCGCATGGGAGGCCAGAGGGCTCCATCTTGCCGGAATATACGCGGTGGAGGTTTGTTTGTTTTGTTCCAGAGTGCGGACCACGGAGGCCATGGCACTGCGTGAGCCAGCATCAAGTTTTGGGCTTCGATAATTGATGATTATATTTTAAATCAAATATCGTGTTTTCATGTCCATTACGGCAATTACTTAAGGTTACTAGCTGTCCGTTCAGTCCCATTCCGTACATATACCAAGGCAAATTGCTATATTTTCCACTGGTTTTTGCCCCGGTGGCAGAGTAGTGGATTTCAAATGCTGAGTATTCCATTACTCCAGTGATTCTGCTGTCTTACAATCATACAAATTGTGACTCGTAAATCTCTTCTTTTTCTTTTCCTTATTCTTGATATGGCCCTAATATTCTACTCTACATAAGCTACAGATTAGTATCATGTGAAATAGTTATACCTCTCCGGTTGTATTGTCCAGTGAGAGAACAGTTTGTTGCTCATCTTTTTGAAAATGATGCAACACTTTAAGATTGACCAAAGACCGTAAGGCCTTGTCCACATGAGAGGCAGTGCCAGAGCAGGCAAAAAATGTTACCAAAACGTGGGCACGGGCAACCATGGGCTAACCATCAAACTGCCCTTCGTTGATGTTGATATTCCAAGGCTGTTCTGCCCAACAGCTACTCCTTCTGATAACGCTACCAAACATCCCGTCTCTGACGTCATAGACGCTTTTCCCTGTGAGGGCTAAGCCCCTTGTGTGGACGTGGCTAGAGGCTTGTATAAAGGTACTTGACAAAATCCATACAGAACTGTCACTCCATGTCCTTGCGGCGTATGTTGAGGTCAGGCTTCGACAGTTGCATTTCCTAAAATGTCACTCTCCTTATGCATTTTTTGTTTGTTTGAATTACAAGATGTTTATTCCGTCTGTTATATGATAACCTATTATACATATAGTTATAGTATAGTATACATATATTATCACATATAGTTACTCTATAAATCTAACCAGAATACATGCATGTGTATATTCACTTTTATACAATTTTTGTATGCATATTCATTTGTAAATATTATAGTGTCTGATATTTTAAATATTGATATATATTATTTTTTTTTATATCTTATATATATATATATATATTATATATATATAATATATATTATGTTAATATATTAATATATATATATTTAATACAGTATCTATATATATATATATTATATATCATTTTATATTTATATATATATATATTTTTATATATTATGTATAATATTATAGAGTAAATTATATTTATATAGATATATATATAATATATATATATATTTGGATGAGATAGTCATAATTATATTACAACATAATATTATATATATACATATTTATATCTTGTAGTGATATATTACTTTTGCATATATTAAGGTATTTATTTATATATATATATATTTTTGATTTTATATATTATAGTTGTTATATTATAATTATATATATATATATATATATCATATATATATATAGATATATATTATATATATATATGTTAATATATATATATTTAATGTTTATTACGTCGGGTTATTATGATATACCTATATAATATATATAGAGAATGATATATATAGTTCTTATTTATAGTTGATCAATTATAGTATATCATATTGTTACTTTATAAAACTAACAGAAAAACCATGCATGTGTCATATAGACATCACTTTGTATATAGATTATATGGTTTTTTTTAAATATATATTATATATTTATATATAAGTATATATATATATATAGTTATTATATTTATATATATGTGATTTATTAATGATATATAGATATTTAGATTTTTGATTGTATAGTTATTATATAGTGAGATGTATGTTATGATTTATAAACACACTGATAGTTTGTACACTCACACTCCAATTTTATATATATGTTTATAGTTTGTTAGTGTGATTGTGTTTGGTTGATTCGTTTGTTTGTGTTTTTAGATATATATATTATATATTATATTATATATATAGTGTGTTATTATTTATGTATATATATATAGATTATATTTTTTTATATATATATATGGTATTGATATATATATTATGATATATACTATATTGATATAGATATATTATATATATATATAATAGGAATATTCCCACACAGGTCGGGTGGTACAGGCATGGTACCGAGATTCAAAAGCCCAGTTGCCGGGCGGCCACAGTTTGTGCCAGCTATTCAGTTGATTTAGGCCTTATAATTCGAACGCCCGGCATTTGGACATTCATCGGCTAGAAATCCCCCGTCTGGGAATGGGTAATACAGATTTGTGTGATTGTTTTTTATATTATATTTATATATCTATATTTTTATATATATTTATTTATATATATATTTTTTAATGTGCTTTTGATAGACTAATTTTAATTATTTATAATTTTATATGATATCGATATTCTATTTTATGTTGATATTTATATAGATATTTTATTTTATAAATATATTATATTTTTTTATATATTTTATTTAATGTAATATGTAGTTATATATTGATAATTTTTATATACATATATATATTAAAGTGTTGTTTATATCTTTATATATAGTAGTATATATATATATAATATATATTATTTAGAATTATATTGGGTTATTTTACTTATAGATATATAGTGATGATATATATATATATACATATTGTTATTTAATATTATATATATACATATGACATTTATATATATTATATAGATATGTTCAACTCATATGTTCAATTATATATAATTTATATTTTATTTTATATATATATATTTAGATATATATATATATTATATATATATTACACATATATGTATATATATATATTATAGATTATATTTATATATTTATAATATATTTATATAAATATATGATATAGTATGATATATACATATATAGTTTCATATATATATATTTATATATATAATATATTATATGTATATATATATATATATTTATATATATTTATATACATTTTCATATATATATATTACATATATATATATATTTATATAATATATTATATTTATATATATATGTATATTTGATATATATGAAGAGTTCACTATATTTTATATATATCGATATTTTCAAATGAATATGCATACAAAATTTGTATATTAATGTGTATATACAATGGCGGTATTCCGGTTTTTGAGGGTGCAGTTTGTGGAGTCGTTATATGTGCGTGTGTGTTTGGATAGATTTGTTTTATTTTATTTTTTAGAATATATATTCAATATATATAGAGTTATTTGTGGTGGATATTGTTTTTTATTTGTTTGTACTTTGTGATTGACTGGTGTGTGTGTAGTGTGTTTGTGTTAGTTATTGAATATATATTGATAGATAGTTGGTGTGATATAACTACACTCACAACAAAACACTCACCCTCAATCATAACACAATCTCCACACCACCACACTTTTAGTTATATATATATAAATATATATATATATATATATATATATATATATATATACTATATAGTATATATATATATATAAGAAAGATTACTATATATATATATATATATATATATGATATATATATATATTATATACATATTATATATCAAATATATACAATGTATATTCATAATATATAGTTATATATATATTTATTATTATTTAATATAGAGTTATATACTACTTTATATATATATATAAGTATAGTATTATTTATTATTATATATATATATATATATAATATATATATATATATATTTATTATATATATATATATATATATATATATATATGTATATATATTTTATATATATAATATAAATTATATATTTATATAATATATAATATATATATATATATTATATATACAATATATTTATTTAATTATATATATTATATATATATATATATAATATTATATATATACACCATTTTATATATTTATATATATATAATGTGTATATATATGTTTTTATTATTATATTTATTTTTTTTTATATATTAATGGATATATATCTAATATTATATATAATATATATATATTATACTATATATATATATATATATATATATATGTATATATATTTTTTAATATATATATATATATATGAATATACTTATTATATATATATATATTAATATATAACAATATATATTATATATATATATAATATATATATTTTATGTATATATATTTATATATATATATATTTATATATACCTATTTATTATTACATATATATTGTATATAATATTTTTTATATATATATATATTATATATATATATATATATAATATAGATACATATATATAATAGATATATATATGCCAAATATATATATATACCTACATTCTACATATATATATATAAATGTATATTTATTATATATATATATATATATATATATATATATATTAATAAGGTATATAAATATATATACATGTATATATATATATATTAATATATATATATATATAATATATAATATATGAATATAGTATATATATATTTACTCATATATATAACTTATATCCATTATATATACTATAATTTATATATATATATATATTATATATATAATATATATTTAATTATATATATATGTTATATTTATTTATTTATATATATATATATATATATAATTAATATATATATATATATATATATATATAATGTATATATATATATATTTATATTATATACATTATATATATTATATATATATATGTTATATTATTTATTTATTTATATTAATCCTTATATGATATGCCGTACATTTGATACAGAGCAGTTTCTGACTCATTCATAAGTTACCTTATTGGGGCCCAGGCAAGGAAATCTATCCCACCTGCAACTGGTTGAGGGGACCTTCCCGAGGTCAAAGGTGAGGTTAACTGTTGGCAAGGGCTAGTTTTTAACACACAACAGTGAAGAGAATTTGCTTCACAATTATAGGTCCTGTGAAGAAAGAAAAAGAGGAAGTACCACAACAAAGGTGCAAACCCAAACCACTCTTAAAAGTGTCAAAGGATGTGCGTTATACCTTCCTTAAGCAAAAGTGAAATATTTTTCACTTTTACATTGCACATACATGCACACACATATTAGGATATTTGCCTGTTCATGTCCATCAGTATAAAAACATACACACACATATATAACACACATCCCTGATCACACATCGAGCTTCTCCCGCCTTCAGTTGTTAGCCCGAGAATGCAGCACTAGACCATTAGACCGTTTTAAAAGATTGTTTTATGGTCTAGTTGGTTTGGTAATGCACTCTTGGGCTAATGCCTGAGGGTGGCAGAGGTTCGATTCTGGGTTAAGGAGGTATGTAATACGTCTATATCAATATTCTACATTGCATTATTATATCTCATAGACACATATGTAAACACATGTGCATGCATGTACACCCATAGACACCAGTGCTCAGAGTCTGAAACAATGTCATATCTTCATGAAACAAAATGCATTAGAAAAGTAAAAATAATTACCTGTATGACATTTGGGTAAAACAGTTGAAAAAATAAGTTATAGAAAATGAATTACAAATATTGGTAATTTTATTTTTCCATTTTTCTTGATATTTTAAATAATTCAAGAAGGTCCTCAAATATTTGTAGTTTTATTGTATTGTTAAATGAGCCATGTGTATTGTATATATATAATATATATATATATAGATTCATTCATTCATTCATTCATTCACATTGTGTGGTGGTTATGCCCCTGCCATATATACATTTACCACTATCTTTCATCTGGTTAAGAAATAGGAATTTTGGAGTGTTCTTCCTTACCCATACAGTGATTTGCATTTACATCCATTGTCTATGTTTTAAGTGGTCCTGTATGTGCACTGAATAATCTTCAATTTTCTTTTCTTCCTCCAGGCATTGGAGATGCTGGTCGCCAGAATGGACACAGTGATGGTGTTACAACCGCAATACAGGAAAACGGTACAGAAGATGCATCTCTCGGGCTGAAACGAGCCGCAACAGGAGATGGCGAAGCAGATATAGACCAGCAGACAAATGGTAAAATAATACTACTTTGTAATTGTAGCATAATGCATCAAACAATGTAATGTATATGACTCTTCATACTCTTTATTATGTTTATGTTGTACACATATGTTGCTGAAAAATTATGTTTATGTTGTACACATATGTTGCTGAAAAATTATGTTTATGTTGTACACATATGTTGCTGAAAAATTATGTTTATGTTGTACACATATGTTGCTGAAAAATTATGTTTATGTTGTACACATATGTTGCTGAAAAATTATGTTTATGTTGTACACATATGTTGCTGAAAAATTATGTTTATGTTGTACACATATGTTGCTGAAAAATAAAAAAATTTTACATAGGAAATATCATATTAATTATTCCTTTTCTCCTGCTTCATCCAGAGCCAGCATCAAAGAGGCGCAAGACAGGCCCACCACAGCCAAAGAACCCAATCAGTACTCTCAATGAACTGCGTCCAGGATTAGTGTACAAAACATTAACTGTTGAGGGCCCATCACATGCACCTGTGTTCACAGTGTCAGTTGAGGTGAGTGACACTTTAGATATGGTTTGAGTGTCGACTTCTTTATTTCTATTCACTCATTTATGTATTATATTATTTGCTATTTTTTCTTCTGCTTTTGTATTGAGGCAAGAAAACACAATTAGGATAGATACAAGTTTATAGGGTTTGTTTATGTATGAATGCTAAATGATAATTGAAGAATTGTGAAGCCAGTAAGAAAAAATATTGTGATTTTAAAGCTTTTTGATTAATTTTTCCTTATCTCATTTTTTAACTTTGATGTGTAACCCCATAGTGCTGGGTACTTTTTTTAAACATGTCGTGGTGATCTTGAACTAATTCCTACCATATCCCCAAAATTGTTAGAAGTAGAGTTAACTCAAAAACATATATGACTCAGAAGGCATTGAAAATAAAACCTTCCCTGTGTTTAGGACTTAGGAACTAAATTACAGTCTCTAAAAGAAAATGTGTATATAGAGAGAAAGAAAAGGTCTTCAACAACCAAATACTTTCTGCCTCCACAGCTGAACGGCCAAATATTCCAAGGCACAGGCCGCAGCAAGAAGCAAGCCAAGCACTCTGCTGCTGAGGCCACCCTGAGATCCTTCCTCCAGTTCCGAAATGCCTCCGATGCAGCACAGGCCCTGGGACTCAATTCGTCCGGAGTGCAGGACTTCACCAGTGATGTTTCTGAAGTCAGTTTTGGGTCAAGTTCAACACCTGGTGTAAGTCACCTCTGTTGGCATGTACTTGGTTTATGTTTGTGTTAAGAGGTGAACATAACAGGTTCTTAAGTAATTTTTGTCTTTTTTGCTCTGTTGTGATGATCACTAAGGCAAAGACTCATTAAAGTGTTATATGTGTGCAGAGGTGGGTGATCTGTTTGAAAGAGGAGTAAAAAAGAAAAACTGATTGAGAGAAAGAGCAGGTAAAAGAGAGAGAGGGAGGGAAAGAGCAGGTGAGAGAGTGGGTGAAAGAGAAAAAGAGAGAGAGAAAGAGCAGGTGAGAGAGAGAGTGGGTGAAAGAGAGAAAGGGAGCAAGAGAGTGGGTGAGAGAGAGAGGAGAAGAGAGTGTGAAGGTAGGAGATGAGGAGTGTGGAGAGGGAGAGTGAGGAAAGAGAGAGAGTGGGTTGAGTGTGAGAGGGAGGACGAGGAGTGAGGGAGGGAGAGGAGAGGGGGGGAAGGAGAGGGAAGAGGGGAGAGGAGGGAGAGGGAGAAGAAGGTTGGAGGAAGAGGGAGAGATGGAGAAGGAGGAAGGGGGGGAGAGGGAGCGAAAGGGGAGGTGGGAGTGGGAGGAGTGAGAGAGGAATGAGTGGGTGAGGAGAGGAGAGGGTGAGGAAGGTGAAAGAGGGTTGTGGAGAGGGAGGATGATAGAGTAGAGGAGGGAGGCTGAGAGAAGGAGGATGATGGGTGGTAAGTGTGAGAGGGAAGGAGGATGAGAGCCAGTGAGAGGTGGGTGAGAGTGTATGGAGGAGAGAGAGAGGGAGAGAAGAGGGAGTGGGAGGAGAGAGGGAGAAGGAGTGAGGGAGGAGAGGGAGGAGGGAGAGAGGGAGAGGGAGGAGAGGAGGGATGAGAGGAGTGAAGAGTGGATGAGGGAAGGGGAGAGAGAGAAGGAGGTGAGGGTGTGTGGAGAGGAGAGGTGGAGGAGAGAGAGGTGAGAGGAGGGAGAGGAGGTGAGAGGACGGAGAGTTGGGAGGAGAGGGAGGGAGAGTGTGTGGAGGGGGAGTGAGGAAGAGTGGGAGGTGAGAGCGAGGGAGGAGAGAGGGAGAGAGGGAGAGAGGGAGGGAGTGAGGAGTAGGAGGAGGGACAGTGGGAGAGAGAGAGGGAAGAGGAGAGTGAGAGAGAGGGAAGGAGGGAGGAGGGGAGGAAAGAAGAGAGGGTGGAGATGAGAGTGGGAAGGTAGGTAGAGGGAGGGGAGAGTGGGAGGAGAAGATGAGAGTTGTGAGAGAAGAGAGATGGAGGGGCGGAAGAGAGGATAGAGAGGAGTGGAGAGGTGGGTGAGGTGGTGATGAGGGGGAGGGGAGAGAGATTGTTGGAGAGGGAGGGGAGAGAAGCAGTGTGGAAGAGAGGGAGGAGAGGGAGAGGATGAGATGGGTGAGAGGGGGGGTTGAGAAGAGGAGAGTGGGGAGAGAGACAGAGATGGGAGAGCGGAAGACGAGGGATGAGAGAGAGAGAGTGGACGTGGAGGGCGGTAGTGAAGTGAGTGAGAGAGAGAGAGAGGAGAGAGATACGAGGAAGGAGAGGTGAGAGGATGAGAGAGAGAGAGAGGGAGGAGAGAGAGAGAGAGAGGTGAGAAGAGTGTGAGAAGATGAGAGTGAGAGAGAGAGAGCGTGGAGAAGAGGAGAGAGAGAGTGAAGTGGGTGAGAGGGAGAGGATGAGAGAGAGAGAGGAGAGAGAGTGGGTGAGAGGGAGGAGAGAGAGAGAGAGAGAGTGGAGTGAGAGAGGAAGAAGGGGAGAGAGAGAGAGAGAGAGAGGAGAGGAGAGAGAGGAGAGAGAGATGAGAGAGAGAGAGAGAGAGGAGGAGAAGAGGAGAGAGAGAGAGAGAGAGATGTGGGGATGAGAGGGAGAGAGACAGAGAGAGAGTGGGTGAGAGGGAGAGAGACAGAGAGAGAGTGGGTGAGAGGGAGAGAGAGAGAGGGAGAGAGAGAGAGAGAGAGAGAGAGAGAGAGAGAGAGAGAGAGAGAGAGAGAGAGAGAGAGAGAGAGAGAGAGAGAGAGAGCGCTAAAGAGTGGGTGAGAGGGAGAGAGAGAGAGAGAGCTAAAGAGCGGATGAGAGAGCAAGAGCGAGAGAGGGACAGAGACAGAGAGAGAAAAGGAGGAGAAAGGGAGCAAGTGCAAATCCAAATGATAGGTGATGTTATGGGTATGAATGCTCCAGTACAAAGTAAGTCCCTCCAGTAGCACTTTAAAGAGCTTTTGCCATAGGAAGAGTCCTCTTGAAATGTCTACAGTGAGTCTGATGCTTACCATAACATAAGTTTTTGCCCTCAGTGCAGTCGACCCATTCCGAAGCTGGCTAATTTGGCACATATTTAGGCTTCAATCCATCACTCGTGTGACTAAGTAAATATACAAGTAAGCTCCCATAATGAGTAAGGGCATTGGTTGTGGGATCTCCAGACAATGTGGGGTTGAGGTTCCAGTAGCCGTCCATAAGTGGGAGATTGTACTGCATTATCCTTAGCTGGTAAAATGTGGATTGTAACATGTTGTCAGCTATATCCAAGTTAACACTATGAATTTCTATAGTAGGATTAGAGGGTAGTTTATCTTAATGCATTGTTGTCTTTTGTGAGAACAGTTAGGCTTCTAGACTTTTCTTTGGTGTTAAGCACGAGATTTTAATGTGATGAAATTGTAGTGCCTTCCTGTCTCTTTTTGCATTTGTGATAGATATCTTTGCCTTTTCCAAGTGAATGGATGTTTAAAGATCAAATTATCTGTTTTTACTTTCTGAATACATAAGTTTTGAGGTATGGCGTCTTGCAGTGTCTAGGTTGTATTTTCATGATGAGAGTGACCTGTACTGTTTGTGTTTCGGAATGCTATGTATTGGGGTTGTATATGCATGGTAGTCATTTGTTTTGTAATAGATCCAAGTCGTTGTCAGTCTGTCCTACTTGGCCATAGAGAGGAAAGAATAGAGAGGAATCTTTGCGTGTGTGTGTCTTTTAGTAACTATCACTTTCTCAGTTTCAAGCTATATGTGAATGCATGTGAATTCATGTGTATATATATCATGCAGATAATACAGACTTGTGCTGTTTTGGTGTAGGTGCTCTGTGTTTGTCTTATGTCTCGTAGTAATTATTCTTTATATCAGGCTTCCTAGTACCTTTACACTTGTGCGTTTCTGCCCTAGTCATTTTCCACAATTTCTTTCCAATTTCCTTAGCATGAACATTCTTAAAAGATGTTTTAGAAAGTAATGTTATAACTTTTCAAAACAGTTCATGGAATTAGCTAAATTGTGTACAATATCTGTGTAATTTCAAAATGAGTATTTTCACAGGATTTTTTAGGGAAGGCCTCCACTTTCATTTTACTTCTGTGTTTCCTCTGTTTATAGCTTTGCAGATAGCAAAAACCATGAATTGATCATCCTTTCTCTTGTACTCAGTAAAATGTGTATGCTATAATGGTGGTGGTGTTCAGTGCTTGTTAGTGAGTGAAGATCTAGGTTCCTCTTGCTAAATTTAAAGGAAGTTGATGTATTTCCTTGTTTTTTTTTTCGGAGATGGTTTCAGTTGTAAAAGAGCTTTTGGTCCTGCCTTCTTCCTTACCCTACTTGCCCATGCTCAGTCCTAATCATGCTGATGGGGGCTGTATATTTGTTGGTTGCAAAAGTGGTGGCGTGAAGCCTGGTGCCAAAACCTCTTTCGGAACGGCCTTGTGCCGTCTTAAGGGTGCCAGTGTTATGGCTTACAGGAGACGATACCAGCGGCAGCAGGCAGTAGAACGGTGCCAGTTGCAGAAGCATCCTCCCCGACACCAGCGTCAACTCCAACAGCGTCAGCAAGCCCTGGTCCATCTCAGACATCAAAGAACCCAATCATGCTTCTTAATGAGTTGAGACAGGGAGTGGAGTATCAGCTGAAACAAGAATCCGGGGAGCCACATGCCAAGACATTTACTTTCCAAGTTACTGTGGATGGCCAGGTTTTTGAGGGCACTGGTAAGATTATGCAACTCTACATGCTCAGGAACAGTTTCAGATTGTTTCACTAGTAAAGAGAGAATGTTCTTTTTATTTGTTCTATTGTGTATTTCTGGGTGACTTGAACCCATTATGCATATTTTGTTTTATTTATAGATGCATTTGGCTACTTTTTGTATGTTGAATCCGTATAAATGTATTCATGGGAGCATGTATTTTAATTGATTTTTTTTTATATATATGTATAATGTTTGTCAGTGAATGAATTTACAAACTCGTACATTTTGCATACAATGTTTCATTACATCTTTGTGCATGTCAATTATAACAGCAGCAATGTTACATTTAAGTAGGATAGATGTATATTCATCAAAGAAAAATTGTCTGTATGTCAACAAGAAATAGATGGTAAGTAAATATTTTTTTTATTTTTGTGTTGGGAAAAATTACTTTTTTTTTGTGTTTCTGTTTTTCATCTTTTATTTTGTCCCTTTTTTCTTTTGTTCATCATTTTCTTTTCTTTTGTGTGTTGAGAATAAGGTATACCTTTTAAGTGATACAGTGAGAGAGTGTATCACATAGTAAAGTAAATTAATGAATGGTGGTAAATTAAGGGAAACTGTTAGTCAAATGTTAATGCTATCAAGTTTATATAAAATGAAACGCAGCCAGAATGAGGAAGAACATTATATGTATAGTTAACTCAGTGATAACATTCAGGCCTTCCATTTAGATGACCTACATTCATGCCAAGCTCAGGGCATAGGAAAATTTCCATTGTTGCAAACAAGCAGACTCGGGTCTCACATGGGTGAAGAGGGGCACTGGGCTTAGTGTTTGCACTGTCCCTTTTCTCTGTCATTCATTACCAACTTTTAATTTTTTAAACTGTGATATTGCACTTCACACTATACTTCTCATTAAAAAAAAAGAATGTTTTATTTCAGTTGTATCATCTGATGAAAAACTCAGAATATTACAATATATTGCTCCTTTCTTGTTGTGGCTGTGTTTCACATAATCTCTATTTTTGTTCAATAGTTTATTTAAGTTAATCTTTCAGGCCTCAAGGCATAGCTATATATATTTATACTCAAGTACAGAAATACCAAATCGGTATGATTTAGAATGTCACCCGTCCCAAATCTTGCAGGGAAAGCACTACCTGTTAAGGAAATTCATGAGTAAGAATAGGTAATTACTCTTATAATAGTAAGTATACTGGAGTAAATGGCAAACATGGAAGAATATTTGGTATAAATGTAAACTTGAATGGATATATCAGAAACAAAAGTAGTAACTGTTAAGTTAAGATTATTTCCTCATTTGAAATCTATCTAAATACTCTCTCTCTCTCTCTCTCTCTCTCTCTCTCTCTCTCTCTCTCTCTCTCTCTCTCTCTTATCTCTCTAATCTTTTTCTCTTTTTCTCCCCTTCTCTCCCTTCCTTCCTCTCTCATCTCTTTTACCCCTCCCTCCTTCCTTCCTCTCTCATCTCTTTTACCCCTCCCTCCTTCCTTCCCCTCCGTCCTTTCCACCTTCCTCTCTCTCTCTTTCTCCCTCTCTCTCTTTCTTTCTCTCTCTCTCTCTCTCTCTCTCTCTCTCTCTCTCTCTCTCTCTCTCTCTCTCTCTCTCTCTCTCTCTTCTCTCTCTCTTCTCTCTCTCTTCTCTCTCTCTCTCTCTCTCTCTCTCTCTCTCTCTCTCTCTCTCTCTCTCTCTCTCTCTCTCTCTCTCTCTTTCTCTCTTTTCTCTTTCTTTCTTCTCTCTTCTCTCTCTCTCTCTCTCTCTCTCTCTCTCTCTCTCTCTCTCTCTCTCTCTCTCTCTCTCTCTCTCTCTCTCTCTCTCTCTCTCTCTCTCTCTCTCTCTCTCTCTCTCTTTTCTCTTCTTTCTTTCTCTCTCTCACTCTCTCTCTCTTTCTCTTTCTCTCTCTCTCTCCACTCCTCTCTCTCTCTCTTTCTCTCTCTCTCTCCACTCCTCTCCTCTCCTGTCCTCTCTCTCTCTCTCCCTCTCCCTTCTCTCTCCCTCCCTCCCTCCCTCCCTTTTTCCCTCCCTCCCTCCCGATCTCTTTCTCTCCCTTCCTTCCTCTCTCACCTCTTTTGCCCCTCCCTCCTTCCTTTGTGTCTCTCTCTCTCCCTCTCTCTCTCTCCCTCTTCTTCTTCTTCTTCTTCTTCTTCTTTTTCTTCTTCTTGGAAAGGGTACCATGGAATAAGCTCTGTGAAAAGTATAGAAGTTGGTTACTTGTTCCTCTTTCTGTGGGCTTACGTTCTTCTATTTTTTCCTTATTTTTTCACTGTAGCTTTCTGATTTATCATTGGTGGTCATTATCATGTATTTCCCCCTACCCCGTTTTTTGTATTTATTTTATCGTTTGTTTTTACTTGTGGAAAAGATAGCATGCTGCTATTCAGTAGTATCCAGCATCCTCATTTTTTGTGTCAGAGAAAGGCTTACGCAACTCAGTGTTAAGAAAATGATTCAAGTGCATGTCAAGATAACTATTTTTTCTTCTAAGCAGTTTCATGAATCCATAGTTCCTCAGATCCATCCCTTGCTACTTCTCTCTCAATGTTCTTTGAACAAAATACCCAGTTCTTTTCTTAAATTATTTTGTTTTATGAGCACAATTGAGCAATTTTTAACTTTGTCAGTCTTCAAAGTTGAGACAATCAAGTAAAAGCTTTGAAGTGAATTAATCATTATCTACATGTCTGCAACTTTTGAGTCCTCATTACTTTTACCACAACATTTCTTGTGTTTATTTTGATTTAATAAATTTAGACATTAATGTAAGGTCTTCACTAAACAAAGTTTATTCAGATTTTTCTTGAGAAATGTGTGACTGGGTGTGACTAATCTTGATATGTAGAGGCTGTTTAATGTTTCAGTTTAAAATCCTTTCTCAGAAATATTTGTGACAAAGATTCTAAATCTGAACATTAAATAGCATTTTCTTTTGTCAAATTATTCATTCTCATTCACACACCTTTCGTATTAAAGCCTCATCATTCTTTAATCTTTTGATAAAGTCAAAGAAAGTTACATCATGAACATCACAAGATAAAGCAAAACAATGAATGGCTTGTCAGTATGTTTCCATAAGATTTGTCTGGTTTATTATGATTGAGCAATGTTCTATCTATGATATACCATTCAGGTAATGTGCTCATTTTATCTGACTCTTGTATTTTGTAATATTACTACAGGTAATGAATAACAACTCAGTTCCTGTAATAGTAACTGTACTATGGGCAGGTTTCTCATGTTACTATTTGGATTATTAACTTCAGAATTTTGTATATATTTCTCTTAGGGATGATAATTACTTCCATATTTTAGTCCTTTTTCAGTTAAACTGTATGGAGCTTCCAATTTTTCATCTTACGGTTTTCTTCTTCTTCATCTCCTTTTTCCTCATTGTTTTCTTTTGTTTTTTTATTTTTTCCTGTTTCTCCTTTTTTTCTTTTTTTTACACTATTTTTTTTTATATTACACATGATCATAAAGGTCTTTTTTTTTTTCTTTTTTCTTTTTTTCTTTTTTTTCACTTTTAGATAAATAAGTATAATTTTCATAGATGAATGTATCTTTTTTCTATTTCCACAAGATACTTTGTCATCCATGATAACATCCCATCAGTGTTAATATTTACCCCATCAAGATCTTTCTAAAATTACATTCTCTCTGCCTTTCCAAACCCAAAATCATTTATCAAAAGAAATCACTTATCAGTGGCAAACCCACTTTGGTTCCTTATATGTAACCCTTTGATCAGGATCATGAATGACACACATTCATCCTGGATTGTAGGTTACTGAAAGATTGAAAGAAGTATATTTTCTTCATTTTTATACCCTGTGATAACAGCTTCAAAAAGCACATTTGATCCTTCTAAATTCATCTTAAAGCTGGAGCTGTTGGCAATAATCTGACCATCCAGTAGATTCCTTCAATTTTTTCTAACATTTATTGCCATTCTGACTGTAGTCGAGATCCGTAGAACAAGACAGCATCAAACTCGGTTGTTGATAAAATTCATGGTTAAAGAATTAATAATGGGCAGGAGACTAATGTGAATCTAGGTTTGTCTAGTACAAGCAGCTTCCAAGATTTGCAAATGTTATTTATAATGTGAAGGAGAGAGAAGTACAATTTTTTAATAATTAGATGTAATATATTACCTTCCAGGTAACTTTTTATGTATATTTCTCTACATTTTGAGAATTTACTTCAGCTTTGCGTAGGGTTGTATAGTTTTTCTTTTACCTGTCATATGCGAGTTTGGTGCTCAGTGGATAGTATTTTTATGTCCTTTCCCTAAAATTTGGCAGTTTGAGTAACTAGGAAATTTCTTGAGTTTTCTGTTATAGTAGCTATGATATTCTGTGTATATTATAAGTTTATAAAAAAAGAAATTTTTCAGACAGGTAATGGAACAGTTCTTTTGAAACTGTATGAATTAAAGCTGATATTACTTCCACACTTTACTATCATAGATTAAAATCCATGGAATTCACAGAAGTAATTCACCGTTATCATTACACGCATACATTTGTGCAGATATAAATAAATATGTTGATTTATTTCATTTCTTTCTTTCTTTTTTCTCTTATATATATATTTGTTTGTTTTTTTCTGGCAGTCCAAACAGAGAAATATTAATCTTTCACAAGATATTATAAAATGTCTTATATTTTGTGTATTAACATCAGGAATGATTTTCAGGAAACAGCAAAAAGTTAGCTAAGGCAGCTGCAGCACGACAAGCCTTAAGCAAGCTATATGGCGTTATTGCCTCGACACCTTCCGCTGTGCTCCACCACATGCCAATCTCCACCATGCCTAATCTCCACATGCCACAGACTTTAGCCGACAATATTGCCAAGTGAGTAGTTCTTTTCCTTTTCCGAATTCCTTGATCTGCTCCAGAGCCAGTTGAAGAAGTATGGAAGTAGGCCTGTGCATGCATGTTTCATGTTAGTTTTGGAAAAGTGATATTTGCTTCACTAGATGTTGCAGCTTCTGTTTTTCCCCCAGTAATTTCAAGTTGATGGCTTCAGTAGTGGTAGTAGAATTTTTTATATATGTGTGTGTGTGTGTGTGTGTGTGTTTGTGTGTCTGTGTGTGTAGAGTTGATTTTTGTCATGCTTTGTGTTTTTCAGTTGAATCACCAAGTAAAAATGATTTATTTTATTCAGTGAGAGTCATTGAAACAAATAATGATGCCTGTAGGAAGGTATGAATCATAATTCAAAAAGTGCATTGTGTTCTTAACCCATTTGCGCCGGATGACGTGCTGACATGTTTCGTGGTTTTTGCGTCAGACGCCGGGGACTAGATATCTGGGCAAGGCCGGCGCTCGGGGTGAGCCCAGGCTCGCGGCTTGTGCGCCCAAGAATCTCGAGGCGTTAGGCTTATGCTTTCGAAAACCCCGGCATTACGACCATTCAAAACTGGAATTGCCCCAGCGTGAATGGGTTAATAGGTATTTTGGGAACAAATATCGAAAGATTGAGAGGAGGAGTCTTCCTCATGCCTATACTAATAACAAGAAATAAAAGGCCTCTGCTATATACTTCTCCACAGTATGTAAAAGATTAATTTGGAAAGGAAAGGGAAATGCCTAATTGCAACTTCAGTGGATTTTTGACAAGGGCTTTTTTTTTTTTGTGCATGTGTCTGCCCTCAACTCTCTCCTCTCCTCTCCTCTCCTCTCCTTTCCTCTACTCTCAGATGACATGATATCACATATTGCACTGGGAGAGATTTCATGCTTGGTCACTGCATACGCTTGTTATCTAACTGGTAGGATTGGCTTTAGGCAAATATAAGCCCCAGTGCAAGTGGGTTAACATTATCAGAATTATGTTTGTAAACTTTTCATGATTATTTAAAATTCTGAAATGTTGATATTGCTATTAGTAATCTACAGCTAGACTTTGGTAGTTGCATCATTCCCTTCTCTATCTAGTTTTAGCTCCAGTGGGGTATTTTGAATTACGTAGGCCTAATGCCGCAAGTTATTCATTAACTGAGGCGGTGGCCAGCCACT
>NW_028234413.1:764169-766669 GCF_977035675.1 Penaeus japonicus
TCATCTTTTGTTTCGAACTGCATGCAAAAAGGTAAAAAAAAGTTGTTAATGCCTGATTTGTTTAGCTTGTTTATATCCTGAAAAAAACGTGGAGGAATCTCTGCCGTAGGAATAGATGCCTTAGGGCTGTCATTTATGTTCTTTTTCATTAAAAGAAACTTGAACAAAATATTTATGTTTACCTCTAATGTTTTCAGTTTATAATCGGAACAAAATGATGAACAGATTCTCTTAATTGTGAAAAGAAACTTAACAGTAAATGTCAAGGGAGGGTATATGGATTAATGTTATAAAGCCATCCCACAAAGATAAGATTAAATGCTGAAGATAAGTCTAAAATATGCACTGTCATCTCATGAGAAGAGAGGAGCAAACTTTAATTAAGCAACATTTTTGTAAAAAAAAATTATTTGTATGCATTGTTCATTAATTTGGTCATTTGTTGCAGTGGTATGTCATTCATGGCAATATGAATATCTAAAATAATGTGTCATTTTCTAAGTTAATCACTGAATAAACTGTTTTAAGAATCAATTTCCTGTTAGTATTGTATCCTTTACTAAAAGATGAAAGAAAGCTCATTTTCTATAGTAAGCTAGTAAAAGTAGTACAAACTCATATTGAAGGTAGTGTAGATTACAACCCAGTGGTTCTTAATCATAACCTTTCACCAGTGGAAATGGTATTATGATACAGGTGCTCATACACACAAGCACACACTTCCATTATATAAAACCACATTAATTATCATACTAAAATATACAGTCCTTACAAAGTATAAACTTCAAATTATGACTATGTCAAATGTGGGATGTTTTTTTCAAAATGTTTACACTTTTAAAGAGGCTTTTAAATTTCTTAACTTGGGTGACTCACTTGTTAAGAGTTTGACAAAAACTACTCTTCTCAGGTGCTCATATCTTGCTTCCCCTGGGAATAACTCAAATCCCCCAGGTTAAGACCAACTATTATAAACATAAGAGAGAAGAGAGGGAGTAATAGAGAAGAGGCAGCAGGAGAGGGAGACCCAGACTAATGAAAGCTCAAACATTCAACAAGTAGGAGGCACAAGAGGGTAGAATCACAGAAAGACCACAGCACAAAAGCGTCAACCCTACTTACAGTGGTCCATAAAATTTGCAGGACCAGTGGTTCCCATACCAAGATGTATCATAACCTTCAAGGCTTTGTTGTGTATATCACATGCCTAAAAGCATAAAGTTTTAGAATTGGAAATGTATTCATATATGTGGGGATATGCTTACAACAATATGTAGTCATATGAATAAGATATCTGGTATACTGAACGAGCAGTGGAATTTGTCAAATAAATCTTCAAATAAATTGCTCTAAATATATGCTTTAAAAATAATCATGTTTGAACTATCGTAGTTTTAAAGCAAAAATTGAAACCTCTAGTATTACGTTTATCAAATAAGACTTTTCAGATTACAAAGTAACTAATTATGACAAAAATATATGCAATTTATCTACAGTGAATATATTTGTTCAAAGAAGCTGAAGTTGAGAATCATCAGATGGTCAAGAGTTCATCTGAATGAACATTACCAGAGTAATCGAATGAGCTTCACAAGTTCACATTCTCATCTTTACAGAGTTAACAAAATGGTTCATGGAAAATCATTATTATCCCTTCGTAAATTGTTATAACAGAGTAAACAAGAGCTTGAGCGAGTGTGCTGACTAAGTGGATAAACCGAAGTTTAAGAATAAAAAGATATGAAGAGATTTTCTAAGATCACATATAGATATAGATATAAAATTGCACATATTACAGGTAGGTGTGTGTGTGTGTGTGTGTGTGTGTGTGTGTGTGTGTGTGTGTGTGTGTGTGTGTGTGTGTGTGTGTGTGTGTGTGTGTGTGTGTGTGTGTGTGTGTGTGTGTGTGTGTGTGTGTGTGTGTGAGTGCGTGTGTGTGCGCGCGCGCGCGTGCGTGCGTGCGTGTGTGTGTATAGGTATGTGTATATATATATATATATATATTTATATATATATATATATTTTATATATATATATATATATATATATATATATTATAATATATATAATATATATATATATATATATAAATATATATGTAAATATATATATATATATATATATAATATATATATATATATATAATATATATATATATATATATATATATATATATATATATATATATATATATAAAGAGGGAGAGAGCATAAAGAGAGACAAGGGGAAGGAGACGTCCCCATCCAAGGAAGCCATTGAAACTGGCGTAGCCGACGCGTCGCACAGCGGGCAGACGCGCCCCCTTTAAAACTTGTAACTTGGTTTGATTACTGGTGAACGGTTCCTCGATGACCTACTTATTGATAAAACACAGAGATTAACAACTCGCAAGATTATTGTCCCAACTGAGTGTCAAGTAAGTTACCATCTGTCCATACCTCTTTTGAGACACACTACATCAAAGCCTGTGCCTCTAAAGTTGCCTCTAACCTTTTGCCAA
>NW_028234413.1:774169-781669 GCF_977035675.1 Penaeus japonicus
GCTTAAAGGGGGACAAATCTACCAAATTAGTTTAACTCAAAAATTAAAAAACAAAAAGTGTTTGTTCCATGTGTTCATTTTTCTAGAATGGAATAAAAATTGTTAATCAACAAGAAAATCTAATGCTTGCCTGATCGACATAAGTCTCTAGACAGAAGAGCTGAAACGAAGGACAGAAAGAAGAAACCGTCATAGGAAAGTGTGAAAGGAAGCCATCTAGTGTAGCTACATGTGAAATTAATGTGTATTTTAAAATAGATGCAGGAAGTGTCTCATGATTATGAACAGCGATAGAGAGAGAAGCAATGTAATTATCCGACTGTGTATAATTAGATTTACATATCTGTATAGCCTCTTCAAAAAAGTCCAAAATATTTTATTGAGACTCTTGCAGTAACATGAGGTTCACATTTTTGGGCATCAAAGTTTGATACTGGGTTACTACTACAGAGATTTTAACTTTAGTGTATTGTCAGTGGATAGGTGTTTAGCTTGAACTAATTTTTTTTTTTTTAATCTGATGTAATTCTGTTCTTGATGAAATCTTGAAGAAAAGGTGTCCCTGATCAACTTCGGTGTATCAAAAACGGAAAATATCCAAAATTGTTTTCCACCTGTTTCCCTTCCTAAGTTTACTCTCTTCTTTCTTCCTCTTACTTAACTTATTTACTCAAAACGAGCCATTGTGACAACTTCAAAGTCTTCTCTGGGTTCGGGGTCTCCTTCTTTCTGCCAACATTATTTTATGATATTAAAACAACCTTTGATAAGATAAATAAGTTGCGTCATTTCCCTTCCTACGTCAGTTACGATATATTTAATGTCATCCACGCTACTGCCAAAAACAAATTAAAAACAACAGAATAACTGACCAAAAAGCTAAACAATTCCCTCCAGCTCAAGGCGCTTTGTACTCAAGCTTAAAACTCAAATAACTACCTTTATTTTGTCATTATAGTATTTAGTGTCGTATTTTACTGATTTCCGCTCGTGTACTTGATCTATGGGCAGTCCCTGGATCCGTGGGCACAGGTTCATTAGTGATCTTGCTTAGACCCACTCATGGGAAGTGAAAGCGGACATCACAAGTTGAACGTATTTGTCTGCCGATGCTTTCAAGGAAGTGTATGACTTCGATTTGCCATACAGACATATGTGCATACGTTTGAATAAGTCATTGATATATATATATATATATATATATATATATATATATATATATATATATATATACACGGTATATAAATATCATATACATATGCATATATATATATATATATATATATATATATATCATATACATATATATACATATATATATTATATATATATATGCATATATATATATATAAATATATTTTATATAATATAATATAATATATATATGCATATATATGTATATATATACATATATATATATATATATATATATATATATATATATATATATATATATATATATATATCATATATACACATATATGTATATGAATATATATACACACATACTTATGTTTACATTTATGTATACATAATATATATATATATATATATATGTATATATATATATATATATATATATATATATATATATATATATGTGTATATATATAGTGTGTATATATATATAGTATATATATATATATATATATATATATATATATATATATATATATATATATATATATATATATATAGATGTGTGTGTGTGTGTGTGTGTGCGTGTGTAAACATATACACATACGCACACACGAGAAAAGCTTACGTCACAGTGTAAAATTTCAAGACTGCATCGGTGTCACAAATCCAAAAATCAAGACATGGCAAAGCCGATAAATCCTCCCCTACAAAGCCATGGCAGAACTCAACGGCAACCCATCTGCCAGGCGAAAAGACAACGCAACCGGTTTCACGCAAACCCTTAACATAAAAAAAAAGAAAAAAAAAAGGAAATAGCAAGCGATGAATTTCCAAAATATTAAAGGAGAGAAGCCACTTCCATGACGAATATTAGGGGCGGATTTGTCTCGTGAAATGTTAATATTTGTTCCGTAAGTATTATACTTGCAAGATTATCGGTAATGAGAAATGACTTATGACAGAAGTACTATTAGAGAAACCACCTTTAATCGTATTGCCTAACAGTGATGCTCCCGATTTGAATTTGTTCATAGCGCATGCAATAACAAATTTCAACCAATAATCAGTCGGGTCTCTTTAAAATAAAAAAGAAAAAAGAGAGAGAATCCAGTGTCACAGATCAAGTATAACGTTCTTTGGTTCTGCCGTTCTTTGTAGTGGCCGAAAGGCGTCCTTTTCATTGTCAAAGCTGTGAACGCGCTCTTTCGCTCCTTGCCGACACCCGCAGGTTATCCCAAGCTGACCTGCAGAAAACATGATAAAAGACGCACCCAGAAATGGAATGAGTTATAGTAATGAGATTATGAATGGAAGGGAAAAAGCGCATCAATTCGAACGAAGGTCTTTCTTCTTCGACATCTTTTCCACGACTGAAAATGGAACCGTTCCAATACTTATTTCACGTCTCTGAATTTCCGCGCACTGCTTTATACGGCAACTAAATTCTCATAAAGACGATATTTCACGACGGACGGATTACAATTGGAAGCGAAAACGAGAGGCGGAGGGATTTAAACATGTCCCATTGTAGTTTTTAGAAGAACACACGCTACGCGAAAGAGCTAGAGTCGAGGAAGCTTGAGATGGTAGCCATATTGTGTCGATAGTGTCAATAAAAATAAAAGTGATTTTTCTCGATTTTACGGTGTGTTTGGTGAGGCTTCAGGCCTATAAGTATGAGAAAAAACTCCAGTAGACACTCCTCATAGCAATGGCAGCGTCGAGAAAATTACAAGGTAAGGAAATCGACCTCAAATTTCTCTTTAAGCGGACGGGGTTGGAGTGTAAACACGGCGAGATTAGTGTCAAAAGTCGGCGAAAAATCGGTCATTTCGGGAACAGAATCGGATATCGCGTGTGTCCCAAGCACGGGAGAAGGAGGCCGGTTGCGCGGCGATCCTCTAAAACCCCTAAAGAGTGGCCAGAGAGTAGAAAATCGGGTGGAAATAGGGCCTTGATGAGCAGATCCGAGGGCCATCACAGCTGATTCGCCCCGACCGACTAAAGCAACGGCGGCCCTTTATTAACTCGCTCTCCTCTCTCTCACTCACTCCTTCCCCTCGACGCACTCAGACACTCACTCACTCACTCACTCACAGCCATGAAGGAGAAGATGAAGAGTAAGTGGGAAAGGCGAGCGGCGGGTGCGGAGAATTTGAATCTCGTGTGATAGATGGATGGAGTAGGCTAGGGGCTCCAGCTTCTCTCTCTCTCTCTCTCTCTCTCTCTCTTTCTTTTGGCCAAATTCGTCGCTCGAAACGGGAAAAAGATCGGAAACTCGCTTATTGTTCTCGGTTTTTCCCTCGTTACTCGTTTGTGTGGGGGGCAAAAAGGGAGGGGGGGATTTCTGTCCCTGGGTATGGGTGACTTTTTTTTTTTTTAAGGAGGGGGGGGGGGGGGATATGAGTTTCTGTGAATGGATTGTAGTAGAAATTGGGTTTTGTGAATGGGTAGGGAAGTAGTGGCAGTGGAATTCATGGGAGAGGTTTGAAGTTTCTTGGTTGAGGGGGATTGCTTTGGTTGTAACTATTGAATTCATTGCAAGTGAGTGTTGATTGGTGGTGCATGGGATTTGAGTGAGGTGTATATAAACAGTGATTTTGAGGATAGTTTGATAGATTTGCCAAATTGACTTAAGTTGAAAGGAGTACTACTACTATTCTCCAAAACAATGTTACTAGAAAATCTTACACCGTTTCTCAAGAAACAAAGGAAACTTTTATCTTCAATGTTAAAGTTGTGCACTAGAACTTTGATTTGGATAAGTGAAACAGTGGTTAAAGAGTAGATATCTGTTTATGTTGATATATTTGTCTCACTAGGATTTGAAATTCAGTGTGAATTCTTAATTAGCATCATGAATGAAGTATACTGTATCTCTTTAGTTGTACTTTGTAGAACTATCAATAGTGATGAATTTACAATCCTAATTTCAAATATTGACACTTTAGTGGATGAGCGTGGCTTTACTAATCTAACCTGAAGACCCAGGAACAGAAAAAGCAAAAGGATCTGAGCAGGGAACCTTCAATAAACAGTTTAAGAAGGGAAGAAAGAAAAAGTCGCTTCTATTCTAACATTAGTCTAGCAATTTTATAGATAAGTGATTTGTGAGTGACAGACTGCAATTTCTTGAGATATATTGAGATATTTAAAGTCTGTTTGTAGAGTGATTTCAGATGAAAGGCTCCCAATCTCTTTGTTTATACATGCACGCTCGCTTGCTTGCTTGTCTCACGCACACGCACACGCACACGCACACGCACACGCACACGCACACGCACACGCACACGCACACGCACACGCACACACACACACACACACACACACACACACACACACACACACACACACACACACACACACACACACACACAAACTCAGAGTGAGTGAGTAAGTGTAAAATCACAGACAAGCAAAATTGCCTGAGCCTAGCCAAAAACAACAATTTATAGAAATCTTTTTATTATAACATGAAAATTGATGATTGTTTTGGCATCACTTGCATTGTCTTCCTGTCTTGGCTGTTCTAAAAATAGTGTCAAGTTTGCATTGAGTTTTATAGCAAATTTAGATATAGTGTTAAGTTCATATAGAGTTGTAAAGCAGATTTAAGATTAGTGTTAGGTTTCCATGAAGTTGTATAGAGGGAAGTAAATCTAAAGATAGTTTGCATCTAGTTGCTAAGCAAAGCTAGGTCTGCAATTTCCTGACCTTTCTTAACTATGTTTTCCTTGGTGTTTTACAAGTAACTTCCTTTTTGTGTGTGTGTGTGTGTGTGTCTCATTGTGTATGTGTGTTTCATTGTCTTTGCACAGATAAAGGATATATACTTAAGTGTGAATAAAAAGCATATAATGTTTTGTTCAGACTTCCTTCCTCATCAGTCTTTGTGTTATCATTGTTTGATATCTACTATATTTATTCCTTAGCTATCTTTAGATGTAGTGTAAATGCCATCAGAAAAAAAAATTAATAATCAGAATGTATGTGTACTTTACAGTAAGAATGTTTGTCTTCCCCCCCCCCCCCCCCCTCTCTCTCTCTCTCTCTCTCTCTCTCTCTCTCTCTCTCTCTCTCTCTCTCTCTCTCTCTCTCTCTCTCTCTCTCTCTCTCTCTCTCTCTCTCTCTCTCTCTCTCTCTCTCTCTCTCTCTCTTTTCCATGTGTTTGTTTGATTGTTTGTTTTCCTTGTGTTTACAGAAATATAGGATATATACTTTTCTTTTGTTTAGATTTCCTCATCAGTCTTTGCATTATTATCATATGTTTCTTTAACTTACTGTTATTGTTATAAGTATGATGATTATTAGCAGTGGTAGTTGTTGTAATAGTAGTAGTAGCAGTATCATCATTATTATTAGTATTAGTATTAGTTTATGGTGTAGTGTAGGTAGCAAAGACATTATTAAGAATTATTACAATGATGACTATAATAATAGTAATGATGATAACATCAACTATGATAAAGAAACATGTTTTTTTTCTTTGTATTGAAGATGGTAATAATGACAATGCATCATTGACTGCAATGGTGGTAATGATGAAACACTATCATTGATAATAAAAATGATTGTTATTGATAAAAGACATGGATAAAAAAAATAATGATAGTTATTATGTTGCTACTGCAATTAATAACAACAATGAGGAAGGAAATTGAGATAGAAGATAATACTTTTTTATGTTTCCTTTCGTTGCTGTTGTTTTTAACTTTGATAGGAAAATGTTGATGATTATTATTGATGTTACTAATATTATTTAAATTGAATTTACTGCTACAACTACCATTATTATAGTTAGCATTGATGTAGTCTTTGATGTTCTCAATACTATTTTTTCATATTACTTGTAATATTTGTTTATTGCTGTTATTTTTTATATTTTTTATTATGCAATTTTGTTTTTATTTGTATTTTGTTATTGTTTGTTATTAGTAATATTATTGTTTTTGTTACAGTGACTATTATTATTATGATCAGCACTATCACCACCACCACCATCAACCACCACCACCACTATCATTATCACTATTATTATTAGTAGTAGTAGTATTAGTAGTAGTAGTAATAATAATAATTATTATTATTATTACTTTTGTTATTGAAGTTATTGATATTACTACTACTGTTACAATTACTGTTAATATGATGATTAATGTCTTTGTCGGTGTTATTGTTGATAGTATTAGTGATCTATTGCTATTACAGTTGCTATAACTAATGTTCTACTGCCGCTCTCCTTATTTTGCTAAATAATCTCTTGGCTAATATTTTTGTTTTTGTTATTCATAATACCTTTGTTGTTATCAATATTGGTATTGTTATTTTTTCTTGTTGTTATTCATGTAGTAGTGTTTGCTTCTGTTGTTTTTTTTATTATGGCTCTATGATTATTATTTTTTTTTTTGTATTATTATTTTTATTTTATTTTTAGATAATGCTAATCATTATCATCATCATTAGTTATTATTATTGCTGTTGTTGTTATAGTAGTAGTGGTATAGCTACCATAGATTATTATGAAAATTATTGTCATCAGTAATATTTATATATTTCATATTTTGTTTTCTATAAGAAGATGTTATATGGTTACAAGTATGGAGTTTTCTTTTTCTCTTCTTTGGTTATGTGTAATGTTTACTCATATCTTTTGAGTTCTCAACATTTTAATTACATATTATCATATTTCATAGATTCCTTCCTGGCTGGTATTGGATGCTTGGTTTCTGTTCTCTTATTTCATTCCGTTTGAGCTGTTTCTCTTGGCAATAGCTGAAGTCTGAATTACTCGCTGAATGGTATTGGAAATGGTTTATGCAACGTAAACTTCACAAAAGAAAGTAGTTTTGGGAAGAGGAGTGGAATCTGTGGAAAAAGACCTGAAATATATGTACTGGGTGTTATAGCGCGTGAAGTGGTTAGTCTGTTACCTTGATTTGTTTCGTATTTCTCAAATTAGGCCGGAATTGCTTTGGCGTTGAAGTCTGTTGGTAAATGTCTAAAGTAAATTATGCATTTTGATGACACAGTTACGTGAAGGCTATTTTGTGAACTCTTAGATCCAGCTCCTGTCGTTAGTCTCTGTCGAACAACAAATTGCCGACTCTCGGACAGGATCAGCCGTCCTCTTTTCCTAATCTGGTTGTCTGGATGCAATAGGTGATAGCTTGGTAAACGGAGTCATTGCTTTTTGTGAAAATCGGTGGTAAAGGGGAATGAAAGACCACGTAGCCTGTTTTATTGGAAGTTCTTGTCCAGGATCGTTATCTTTCAGGAAGTTTAGGTTCTATACAGATATATATATCTTATCACAACTAAGAGTTTTTTTGTTGTTTTTTGTCATAATTATCTGTCAGAATA
>NW_028234413.1:784169-799169 GCF_977035675.1 Penaeus japonicus
ATGTTGCAGTTATCTGGCAATTTAGTCTATATTTTGTTATCGTTTTTTAGTATTATTTGAATTTTTATTTTCCCAGCAAAAACTCACACTTGCCTCTTTGTTCCTGCAGGTGAAATTGACCGGTGCCTGAAAAAGGTCGCTGAGGGCGTGGAACAGTTTGAGGACATCTGGCAAAAAGTCCACAATGCCACCAACAGTAACCAAAAGGAAAAATATGAAGCGGACCTTAAGAAGGAGATTAAGAAGCTCCAGAGATTACGAGACCAAATCAAGTCCTGGTTGGCCTCGGGGGAAATCAAGGACAAGTCTCAACTCCTTGAAAATCGGAAGTTGATAGAGACTGTAAGTTCATCATTTGATTGTGCTCTATAAGTTTTATTTGATTGCGTGCAGTAAACAAATGTAAATGTGAAAGTGAGAAGGTTATCTAGATTCGAACTTCTCTTGAGTGTTGTAATGCTTGCATGGACCTGTCATCCATTTTAGAAGGATGCAGAACTTGGATAAAGATTTTGTTTCTCTGGAACTATGCTTTGTTTATAAGAAAAGTAAAATTTATACTTTATGTAATGTTGATGGTAGAAGATTATAATAACTGTTTCCTTTTAATTCAGTTCTGAGTTTAATTCTATTTGTGAGTTCATGCATGTTAATATATCTAAATTAAGAGAATATATGATTTGATATTGTAAAACAGTTTCACCCAAGGGATGGGACACAACTTTCATTTCAATTACTTAGTTTTTTAAACCTGTTGATATATTGTTTTTTTGTTTTTATGCCAAGACGAATGTAAAGTAAAGGATGAATTCCTGAGTGATTGATTGTCAAAAAATCAAAATTTGTCACATGATAGTCAACAAATTTCCAAGAGTGAATGAAAATTATATGTGAAATGAAGGTGTGATTCTTTGCATTAAAGCTTTAAAACAACATCACTTAAATTTTGTGAAAGAACTGGTGTAGTAGCAAGTAGTGTGCATATGATTTGAGTAGAAAATAGTGAATATCAGAAGAAATATCTATGAAACTACAGGTAGAACTGCATGGAAATGTTAATGCCCTTGTTGACATTCTGTAAGTTTCTCTTTGTCTTGATTTATGTAATGGTGTTTATTTATTTGCAAAGTGAATTATTATGACTGTGTTTTTGTAATTAAAAAAAGTTTTCTTTGACGATGGCGTTCACCTTTCCGAATCAGCGTCACTGTCATTACTGTTTGTTAAAAGGTGAATGTTTATATTTAATCTCGTATAATCTTATCACATGAAATGAGGAAGTATTGTAAAACATTTTAGACCACATATTTGGATGTTTGAGGCAATTATTTGTTGTGGTGACTTTTTAACATGATTACCATATTCAATTCTTTTAAGGCATAGATGAGATTCTATAGCTTTATAGTTAAATGAATTGAAGCTGCCTTTTATCAGGCAACATATGCTAAAGTTATTTCATCTACCATTTTCCTGTTTTTTTGTGAATGCAAATATCTGTCAGAGTTCATAGTATACATTATCGACACAGACACTTGGCAACCACATTTAATCTTTAATGTTATTGTATTATTGATTGTAGACTATATTGATATATATTATTTTTTTGTTGAGCAGTTGAGTGTCATGTTTGTGATTTGACCTCATGTGTGCATGTAGTGTATTACATGATTTTTCTCATTTTTGTTTGTAGCCTCATGCACTATGCATGAAAAACAAAGTTTGGTTCCTGTCTTCAGAGGATACTACCCTCTGATTTTAGATGATTATAGGAAGAATTTCAGGTGATGTTGATGGTGGGGATAACTCCAAGGATAAGAAAGAAAACCCTTGGAATAACCTTCATGACACATGACTTCTTTGGAAGCTGTGACCTGCATTTTTAGTGATGCAAATGTTCACAACTCAGTAACTGAATAAGAAATTGGTGTTTACTTTTAGACATGAAGCAAGTGTCTAATTTTAGTGTGATCCTTCACTTACACACTTACAGAAGCTTTCATTCAGCTGATCTTAGCAGTTTAATGAAAGAGAGGTTGTAATATGTACCGATTGAAAAGCTAAGTCATCGTGTTCATAAAGAGTGAGTGTGTGTGTGACAATATATATATATATATATATATATATATATATATATATATATATATATATATATATATATATATATATATATATATATATATATATATATATATATATATTCACACACACACACACACATTATAATGATTTATTTCCATTAAATCAGTGTTACTATTGTCAGTAATATGGAGTTAATGTCTGAGTCAAGAGTTTGCACCAACTTAACCCTCTCTGGACGGGTGGTACAGTACTGTACCGCTCATTCAAAAGGCCAGTGGCCAGGCGGCACAGCATTGTGCCAGCCATTCAATTGATTTAGGCCTAATAATTCGAACGCCCCAGCATTGTGACATTCAAGGCTAGAATGCCCCTGTCGTGGATGGGTTAACCCATTCGCGCCGGTTGACTTGCTATCATGAGGTCGAAAAATGTCCCCGGACCCGGGGAACGTCATGAGACGTGGTACACTTTCTGGCCACGGCCCGGGAGCCCAGTAGTGACGCGCTGAAACATCAGCAATAGATCGCTAGATTGTTCTCAAATATAATAATTTTACATAATTTCTTAAACTCTATTATTTTAGTTTAGGTGTTTGAGTGTCATAAAATGAGACATAACGTTAAAAAAATTACGTCACAGAAAACTACGTGATCTTGATGACATCATGGTAAATTGTGCTTCTTGACCGGTTGAATAGAAAGATCCGATTCAAAAACTATTGTAAAATCAAATGTGTTTGGCCAAGAAATGAAATAAAGTAAAAAATTACTAATGCAATACTGTTGATTACTCGTGATATCATGACACGTTTTTACATGTACATACTCATATGTATGTGTATGATTATTCATATTATTGTTCTTTTTGTTTTGGTAAAAAAAAGAAAAAAGTATTTAACATGTTTTTTGATGCCCTGCTAAGAGATTGCTTCCACTTTCCTTTGATATTTTCACATAGAAGTGAAGAATATAGTCAAAGTTCAATCAAATAAAACTAAATAGGCATTACTGTAACATGTTTTTTGACTAAATGAGCTCCTCTGAACATGGCAATATATTTATGTGCCTTTACAATGTAAACGCATTCATGAAAACCATAAGAATAGGGTGGGTAAAAAACGCTCTGAGAGGATCAATGCAGCCCCGTGCATCAAGAAAACACCCCGGCACAAAGCGTTGTGCGCTTGTTATCTTCCCGGCGTTAGCAGGAGTAGGCAAAAATACATCCCGTCGTGAATGGGTTAAAGTTTCTTTTGGAGTACTTGTGTGTGGCCAGTACAAATTTCTTTATCCTACTTAAGATATATTTTAATCTACCATTGCCACTTGACCAAAAATACCCACACACACAATGTAGACTTCCAGCTTGTAGCCCTACATATCTTCAAGCATTTTTCATAGCTCTCTGCTGGAGTCATTTCTTGTCTCGCTAAGCCAGTTAAGTGTAAGACTTTTAAGCAAATTATAATTGGCTGAAATATAACTAGTATATCTTACTATCTGTAGGAGAACTTTGCTTTCAGTCTTCTGGTGACAGCAGCTTTATCTTGACTCTAGAAATATGACCTAGGTGTTAGGATAGCCAGAGTACCTCTCACAGTAAGCTTTCCAACATGTTTCTGTTTTAAAGTATATTGATTTATTTCCTTCTTTTCTTTTCCTTTCTTTTACTGCTATGCATCTTACAATAAATAGTCTTTCAGAAAACATTTTTGCTAACTATTAGTAAGAACAGCGAGAAAAGTAAGATAGATAGATGTAGTAGGAATAGAAGGAAAATAGAGAGGACAAAGTGGACAAGGAAGGAAGAGGAGGAGAAGGAAAGTGAATTAGAAAGAGATGAAGGGAAAAGAGGAGAAAACATATTTCTTAAAGAAATGTTTAACCTCAGGTCGTTGATTTTGTTATAAAGATGCTAATGAACCTACCACACAGGCAGCATATCCACACACCACATAGTGCAATGGTTAGACCTGCTGTATTGAATGAAATCCATACACTGCATGGCTTTCCTAGTTTCATGCCAGGGAAGTAGTCCGCACCCATCGATATCATCAGCAAACTTTTCTCTTTCGTTTGAGTCCAAAGGAAGAGTTATTTTATCATATTTTTCATTTGTTTGATAACAAATGACAAGTTACAACAGAATTGAGATATTTTGTTAGATATATAGACACCTCATTTTATCATTGCTTAAAGCAGATCATCTTATTTGAAAGATGATTATACAATCTACAATTTGTTAACTTCTTCTGTATGATGGCTGTGTAGTGGCTTTGAGGTAAACTGAATTTGTTGATGTGGAAAATGCCAGAACATCAGCTTGGAGGGGTTGTTAGTCCAGGGAGGCTTCTGTTTATCTTTGCAAATTCTGCCTTTTCCTGGTGGGATGTTTGGTCAGCAACACCCTCCAGCTTCGTTGTAAACCCTGATATCCTATTTTTTGAAACTATTAGTCTAAAGGTGAAATCTTTTGGAGAAGGAACTAGGGCAAAACTGCTCAACATTATTTTTTTTCCCTCATTTCAACGACTGAATTTTAATAATAGACAGACATAAAGACAGCTCTCCACACTGTGATGGTTGCAAAAAGTATCCCCCACATGATGTTGTTGTATACCATTGATTCACTACTATTATGCTTAACCTCTTGTACCCTGTTTCATTGCAGTAAACAAGTGACTCCTGTCATCTTTAACCCATTCACGCCAGTTGACACAGTATCGCGCCATAGGAATATTTCGCTCTCGCCAAATGACATCCTATTGTTATGTATGCGTATACTCATAGGAATTTCATTAGTATAGACACATTTTACCTCAATTGTTAAAATTGTGTAAGTAAGTACAAAAACCTCCTGCATCATCGTGCTAGGAGAGATCTCACGCTTGATCACTGCGTATGCTTATTATCTAAAATGATCTCCCATTAGGCAAATATAAGCCCCAGTGTGAATGGGTTAAATCTCTTAATTTACTAGGTTGCTCATAGATGTCATGGGTGACCTCCTGCCCTAAGCCAGAGTACTAGCTTGGAGGGGTTGTTGACCCAGAAGAACTATTATCTACGTCTCAAAATTCTGTATCCTGCTGAGGGGATATTAGGCTGATACTACTGTCTGGGTTTGTTATGAGCTTTGACATCCTGTTTTGGGAGAACCGAAGTCAGAGGGTTAATTATCTAGGAAGCATCCTTCATGTGATAATTGTAATCTGTAGGCTGTATCACAGTTTCCCCTACAGTAATTAGAAGCTGGATGAACTTATTTAATTCCTGTCTCCAGATACTAAATAAGAGGAGGATTTTTGGAAAACAGGATGCGTTAAGAACAAAGCTGATGCCATCCGTGAAATTGATTTTCAAGAATTAGGCATTATATGTAGTTCAGTAGTGTAATTTTCTTTAATAATGGGGTGGTTTTGGCCACACCTGGACATTTCGTTGGACTATCTTGTAATGGCGAGGCCTAACACTGCGAGTTATTTGTTTGCTAAGGCAGTGGCCAACCACTTCACCCTCTCTTTTTGTGTCTACTTCTCCCTCTTTGCATGATCCTTTTGAAGAAAGAAATTAAATGCTGTTGACGGCCATATACATCACATAATTGTTTCATTACGTTTTTCTTTTTGTGTCTGTAGAAGCCGTTGAGTTGATTTTTACAATAAGATATGGCAAATTAAGTAGATGTATTATCAGTACTACTATATTTCTTTTTCTCTTCGATGTGAAATGAGTTGATACAAAGGATAGTTATTAAAAAATTGTTTGATGTTCTGGGTGTTCATTATTTTCAGTTATGTTATAAATATCCTAAGTAATGTTGCACAAATTTTCATTATGCTCATTGAAAATTGGTTAGTTACATTTTGAAAACTCCTTACTTGCATTGTTTATTCTTGAATACATTTTCCATCTAAAATTTGATAGATGAAATGAGTGGTCCCTGTTTTTGCAGTGATTTGTTTGCTGTATATAGATGTGGCTACAGCAGGATTTAACATTTGGCAATTAGAGTATTGTCAAAGCAGGGGATGGTGTTAGAACAAAGACGAGCATGTCAATTATATTTTCCAAGCTATTTATATGTTCTCAGGAATGGATTAATTGGAAGTATACAAAATAAGGCAGATTAGATACCTTAGTTCAGATAGTTTTGTGTTCATTGCTTTGAATAGAGACTGGCATTGAGAAGGATCATTCATGGAGGAAGGATTTATTTAACCCATTCGTGCTGGATGACGTGCTGGATGACGTGCTGACACGTTTCGTGGTTTTTGGGTCAGACGCCGGTGACGAGATATCCGGGCAAGGCCGATGCTCGAGGTGAGCGAGCGGGCAACCCAGGCTTGCAGCTTGTGCGCCCAAGAGTCTTGAGGCGTTAGGCAGATCTAAAAGATACTTTCTTTAGGGTTATTGCAGAGGAAGGGGATAGAGGTATTAACCCCAATACAAGCTCTTCATAAGTACTGTAAATATGAGGGTATATTTTGCAAGATCAAATAGTGTGAATATATTATCCAATTGCATGGATAATGTGATGTTATATCCCCCCAGAAAAATTAAGCAGGAAAATGGAAAAAGTTACCCTATTCTCTATTCCAATACTTTTTTTATTGGAATTTATTGTGGCACTAAAACCACAAACTACAATTGATTATAATGTAATATAATTAGATATATGTATGGTAGACTGTAGACTTGCGTTGACAGGAGCCACTGTCCAGATATTTCCCCTTTCACATGACCAGAATTTGAATAGTTCTATTCCCCACCTATTCTTGAAGTATTATAAATCATTAATCTTTCCATTAAAAGCATTTTTGTGGGGTAGGATCATTTTCTTACTGTGTTTTTCCTTTTGTTAAAATAAACTATTTGTTCCTTCAGTTATGAAAACTGATTATACCAAGTGCAAATTACTATTACTTGGCTCCTATATCAGAAGAGCCTCATTTTCAAATCTAGTCTATTATCTTATGATATATATCTATATGTATATGTATGTATATATATATATATGTATATATATATATATATATATATATGTATTTACGTATTTACGTATATGTATATAATGTATATAGTTTTTTTTTCTTTTGAGGAGGGGATAAGACATGATAGCTAAGGAGTATTTTATTTGAGATCAGTCTAATTTTTTATAAATATATATTATATATATATATAAATATATATATCTATATATATATATAAAATGTATATATGTATATGTATATGTATATGTATATTTACTTATTTCCCATAAGAACACAAAAGTGAATTTTGATGATGTAATTTTGTTCGGGTGAGATTGGTTCAGCTTCCCCAGAGTGCAATATTCAACAAGAAGATGGCAAAACACTGGTGATACAAAGAAAATATTAATGAGGTTTTTAATCAATGAAGTTGTGAGGGAAAAGTCCTCGTAACTATGAGTATAGATTGCGAATTGGGTGTTGAGAAAGGACATTTCTGATTTCGTGGGTGCTAGCCAAAAAATAGAGCAACAAGAAAAATGTTTTCTCTATGTTCCTGGCTGAACAAAGATGCCCAACAAGTGTTTCCCAGAAAACCAGTAAAATTAGTGCAAGAATTGATATTTTGAGGACCTTTTGATAACATGTGTCTACTCAAATGAAAATGTGAACAGTGAAACTAAATGAGTTTTGTTAGTTTCTTATCTGACATTAGTAAATGTCTTGGAAACTCTTAAATGTTCATCCATTTTATATTATTGGCATCTGTGATTTGATGATATGATAAAAACTGAAAAATGATCCCAAATATTCACATGAACTATCACCAGTTGGTTTTTAGAGATTGTAGATGTTAGTGACTTAAGAGTGAACTCAGTGTTTGTCTAGATTGTGGAAAGTAGAGGAAACGTTATCTATGTGATACCCAGATTTGCCTCCCTGCTACTTTCACCGAGTGATCAAGTGCTCAAGTGATCCAAGTGTTCAAGAAAGAGTAATCATATGGCCTTATACAAATCATCTCATGGCAGATGATCTTTGCATTATGGTACCATTATGGTAATCTAGCTGATTTCAGTTTTTACTGATTTACTGTACAAAGCCTCACTCTATATGAATGAGCTTATTTTAAATATTCAAAGTTTAATCGCATTAATAGACTTTGGATTAAGGGCATCCTGTTGATTTGGTCATATAATCTTTTTAGTATTGTGATGGTAATATGGATTAATTAACCCATTACCGACGTGGCTGTTTTGGCACTACATAGTCTAAACGCTGGGGTATTTCAAACATAGCCAAGCGCTATGCACACGATTATCTGGTGCTCTGGCCATATGGAAAGCCATGACAAAGTATATCATCCCCAGCGGCTGGTACTGCCACCACTTGAGGTGATATCTTGTCACTAATGTCACCATTAGTGACAAGTCACCATCTAGTCACCACCAGTACCATTCTAGTACTCCCACTCTTGCTTGGTAGGATTGCACTTGCAAAGGTTGTGCATGCATGTCCCAAGCTGGAGCATGGTTGATCTTACGAGGGGCATTCAGTCAGGCAAGGGCAGTGCCGTAGCTGCAAGCAGTGGTGTCCTAGGCATGAAATAGGATTGACCACCAGTTCCTTTTAAAGTGTTTTTAGGCAATACCTCTCTTAGTGAGATATGAGGATCCATATTGTCTTCATTATTGGAATGTGAGAATTGATTTTTATCAATCAATTAATTCTTTCTATTGTTCGTTAACCCTTTGATGACAGTGCTTCACACCTGTGTGACACGGCTAAATGCCCGATGATGGGGCGACGCACCAGTGTGACGTTCCTCATGCAATATTGCATAGGCCCGGCGTAGGGTGTTTCCACTGATTGCTGGGCCAGCGGGATAGGGTTAAAGGTTGAGTCTTCAACATTGATATGCCCTTGTAAACTTCACCTATCAAAAGGTTACTTCCTTTCTTAACCCACTCATGCCGGGGCGATTCAGGCTTTGCAGGGTCGTAATGCTGGGGTTTTCGAACGTATAAGCCTGACGCCTGAACGCGCTTGCACACGATTTCCTGGTGCCCACTCGCCACTATAAGCCTATTTGGACGAAGTATATCATAACCCCATGGTGCTGGTTCCGCCCAAAAGACAGGCATCTTTGCGTACATGATGCGATATCAATCTGGTTTTGGCACTAATTTCAGAATTAGTGCTTCACAAGTTTCCATGCCTAGTCGGCACCAGTTCCATTCACACTTTGCCCACTCGGATCTGCATTGGTAGGATGTTGCTAATATTCAGCTGGTAAAATATTTTGCAACTAGCATATCTTCTCCAAGATTTACAGATTTCATGCTAATAACAGCATGAAGTGTGATGGAAATTGTGTGATTTTTTGTGATTTGCTTTTTTTCAGGAAAACCTTGGTTTGGCTAGTAACTAACTTTTACCATAGAAGTGAAATTGCTACAATTGTATCTGTGGGAAGTGGGCATAAATAAGTTTCATATTTGCTTTCCACGGATTCCTTGATAGTTTTTTTTAAGTTCTCATGTATTTTCAAAGAATGGTAAAACGGGTATTTTCAGGAAATAATGTGGGTTGGTATTATGGGTAATTTTCTCTAACAGGAAAGTAGGCAATTCGTCTTTTGTATCAGGGATTAGAAACGGATTAAGCATTAGTTTTTGAAAAGGCTATGGTTTCTGGAATTGTACCTTTTATGGTTTGCTAAGGACATTACATAATAATTAGTTACAATGATGATAGTTAGGATAATAATAATGTGATGAAGATGATAATGATGATTAACCCAATGGGGATGGGTATCATGACATACATAACACGGGAGCTTTGGCCTGATATTAGGTGTCATGACGTACATGGCATTCAGGGATTTTGGATCACTGTCCTATCTTATTGTGCTATGAGTTAAGATTGAATGATAATGACAATTGCATTCATAGACAATTGCAGTCATAATTAGTGTAATTACCTTAATATTAAGCAAACTAACATTCAAAACCTTGATGGCACCACTTTCTCCTAGCACCAGCAAGAGAAAGAGCCTTGGATGGCACCCATCCACGGTCTCTAACAAGCACTATCTTTATAGAGCGATGGTACACAGCAAGTTACCAAGAGGGAAAAGTCTAGATATGTAGTGTGAAGCTGCCTTCCTCTGAAATATAACCCATCCTAGAGACTGGGCAAGAAAATCTATACCCCAGCAACAATGGGTTAATGATTTTATTAATGTTATTATGTTTATTTGTATCATTTTCCCTATAATTCTCATCATAAGTAGTAGTAGTAGTATTACTATTATCATGAAATTCCAATATTACTCATTATGGTTTATAGTTTTTTCTGGATTGGTGTTATTATTAGTAATAGAATTGATATTATTATTGTCATTATTATCATGTTACTATTATTATTTTTTTATTTCACAATTATTATTGTTATTGTTATTGACATAACTTTTGTTATCGTTGATAAAAAAAAGTGACAAGATCCATCTAACTGGATATAATCCTAAAGGTGTTGAAAGCTTTTGATGGATTTTAAAGCAAATTCATGTTTAAGAATATAATGGCTCAGTGTTAAAAAACTAAATGTTTTTATTTTTACCATATGCTGGAACCTCAACTTTTTCCACTTGTTATTGTTGTTGTTGTGGCTATTGTTAACCCATTGGATACTGGTGACATGAACGTGCTGACATTTGAAAATTTGCCGAGGTCTGAGTGGTGTGAAGGTACTGATGCGCAGAAATCTCAATTTTTTTTTGCTCTTTTTCTTTCATGATTTTTCAAATTGCATTGAGAGTAATAGTTCTGTTTAGTGGCTGATGGTTGAAATTGTCATTACCATCACTATAACTACAGCAATATTCACCAAAATAGGCCTAGATTAACCCTCTCTGGACGGGTGGTACAGTACTGTACCGCTCATTCGAAAGCCCAGTGGCCGGGTGGCACAGTATTGTGCCAGCCATTTAATTGATTTAGGCCTAAGCGCTCGAAAGCCCCGGCATTGTGACATTCAAGGCTGGAATGCCCCCGTCGTGAGTGGGTTAAAATCCCAAACATGGATAGCGCCACTCTCTCCTGGTTACTACAGGAAACAAAGCCCTGAAGAGCACCCATCCACAGTCTCAACCAAGCACTAGCTCCGAAGAGCATCGACACACAATAAGATACCGACCTCCGGCTCTAAAGTACAGGCTGTGCAGGATGTGGAGTCAAAATAAGAGGAAGCTGGATTAGACCATGTGCAGCAGCAGCAGTGCACTCCTGTTCAAGTATGGTTTTGTGCTGTGGCACTTACAGCTGTGAGCACAGGTTGCTTTCCTCTTTTCCATCTCTTTGTTTTTTTTAAGTAGGGACAGTTATTTCTTTTGTATTTGTTTGTCCTCCTTTAAGACTGTCAAACAGTGTAGACCATAATGAGTTGATGTGGACTCTTTACTACAATTTAGTATATTACAATATTGAGAAGGCCCGTCAGATGGCACATATAAGGCTCGTAATGCGATAAGACACAAAATATTGATAATACAAAAAAAACAAAAAAACTCATTTATCATGATGATGTGTCGTGTGATGCTCTTTCATTCTGAAATGAGATCTGTCTGGTGTGCCACACAGTTGGCACTAGTGTCTACCTCGTGGCAAACAATAGATACATGCCCCATATCCAACAGGTTGATGATAATGATTATTTTATGACTGTTATTATGAAAATCAATGTTATTGTTATTATTATCATTATCATTATCATTATCAATATTATTGGTACTATTTTATTACAGCTTACGGTTATTATGATCATTACTATTGTGGTTATTATTATTATTATAATTATTATTACTGTAATTATTATTATTATTATTACTACAATTATTATTATTATTATTATTATTATGCTTATTATGATTTATTATTATCATTGTTATTGTTATATTTTATTTTTGTTATTACTATCATTAACCCTTTGACGATGGTGCGTCACACCCGTGTGACACAGCTGAATGCCAAATAACAAGGGCAACACACCAGTTTGACATTCCCGTTGCAATATTGCATAGGCCTGGCATAGGGGGTTTCCACTTATTGCCAGCCCGTCGGGATTGGGTTAACGTTATTAATATTATTATTAAGATATTAATTCTGTAATGAGGAAAATTATAACTATTGTCAATACAGTTATTATTGGTGATATTTATATTATTATTATTATTATTATTATTATCTTTATTATTGATCATTATTTTCATTGTTACCCACTCATGACGGAATGTATATTTGCCTAACTCTGCTCCCGTTGGCAAGATAGCAAGCTTGCACTGCTTCTTACTGTGAGATTTCCCAGGGCTCGAGGCCTTGGTGAACCTCTCAGAGTGATTTTCACCTGCCCTATTATTTGGGGTGATAAGAAGAGGCTTTTGTATTTTTCATACAATATGCAACTACTATGTGTATATAAAATGATAACCATGTAAACTCTGTATATACGGGGAGAGTCCATGAAGTGATAAGGTCGTCATTGTCGTGAGGGAAATATTCCAGTGACCTCATATCACATCATCCTGCGTGAATGGGTCAAGGGGGTTGCCATGAAACAATGGTACTGGGGGCAGCTTGGGACCATTAGTAAGGTCCACGGGCTAATGGGTTTGATCTGTGCTACGGCCCAAGGTTAGGAACGGTATCCAGATGGGGTATCCAGAACTCTAGCGGCCCCACAAAAATTCTTCTAAAGAGGACACCATCCTGTACCTTGTCTTTGTGGGATTTTTTATTTTTACTATGATTATTCTTTTTGTTATTATCATTGTTATTGTTATTGATATGTATATTATTATTATTATTATTACTATAATTATTATTATTATTATTATTATTATTATTATTATTGATAATATTGTGATTATATCCCTTAGCATTGTGTATACATCATGTTGTTTAAACTTTTACTTTGCTAGGTTTATTATCAATACTGTTATAATTATTATTGCTTTTGTTGTTTTTGTTAGTTTTATGACAATTTTATTGTTGTTTCTGCTGTTGTTATTATTATTTTTATTTTTATTATTATTATTATTATTACTATAACTATTATATTTCTTATATTATTGATATAGTTATTATCATCATTATCATACTGCATCCTGAAGCAGGAGATTGCCTTTATATGTTTGGGCATCTGGTGTACTGTCAGGATCAGGCACAAGGAAACTCCAGGTTACTGCCATGATGCCAGTTGTGGTATTGGTGAATGCTAGGGGTTAAAGTGTTTAAAGCTCTGTTATAGGTTGATTGTGATGTGGTTGCCAAGTTGTCGATAAATGTCTACTACATGATTGATTTCCAAGTCCTCTTATTATGGTACATCTGAATCTAGCACTTTACACAACAATCACAGACTTCTGAACTTAGCCTTTACCCACACATGTACTTAAAAGTTCCGAGACTTCCCATGAACCTAGCAGAGATCTGTAATGGCTGTTCCTCTCCCCTACAGCAAATGGAAAGATTTAAAGTTGTAGAGAGAGAAACAAAGACCAAAGCGTATAGTAAGGAGGGCCTCGGGGCAGCACAAAACAAGGATCCAGCCCAGCGGGAGAGAGAAGACCTCAACAATTGGCTCAGTTCCTCTATAGACACGCTAAATATTCAGGTAAGTTGACCTTCGGTGTTTTCATTTTGAGTTCTCTCTCTTTTTATTTCTTCTTTTGCCTCCTCTGAATTGTTTAGTAAAATTCAAATATACAAAGAGGTATGAATGAGACTTTCACAGCATAATTTATATAGTCTCATACTTTTTTCTACATCACATTGTACTTCAAAAATGTGAATGTCAATGTCAGTGGTAGTTCGAGAACAGCACATATATTTACTGTGAAACACTATCGATAAAGAAATTAAAAATTATTAGAAATGAGAAGGTTCATAATACATTTTTATTCTCTTGCTGAATTTTTATTCACAAATCAAATAGGTTTCGATGTATAGTTTTTGATAATTTCTAACTCTGACTAAAATGTGTCAGATTCTATTTGTTATATAGATTAACATTCTCATTCATCTAACATTCACAGTCAAATAAGAAATATCTGTATACAGATATACATTATAGTTTCCCTTGAACGCTTTACATGTTCTAGTATAGTTTCTTGTTTGAAATACTAAATACAGTAATGTATGAAACCACATATAAGATGATTTTGTATTTTCTGTTATGCAGAAAGTTTGAGCTTCTGATTTTACTCTAAAATGCAATTCATATTACACAAGGGTATTCTGCTACGTGATTCACATTAATGAATTATTATTATTATTATTATTATTATTATTATTATTATTATTATTATCATTATTATTATTGCTTATGATGTGGTTATGATGATTCATATGGCACATGTCAAGTACTATGATGAAAACTCAATGATTGCCAAATTAAGCAATTGATTTCTTACAACCTTTACCTTTTTATACTTCACTTTTTGAGGTTTATTGATTGATTGATTTTGTATTTTACTTTATATTGCACCCATTTGTTTGTTTTAAGAATTTCTTTTTGAAGAAAGTAAATTTCATTGAGTTTAAATGATGTTCTCTAGCAATAATCAATGTAGAAGATATGTTTTTGATGAAATGCTACAGGATTTCTTAAATGGCTGTTGTGATGATTATTATTGATAGCTTAATAAGGTACACTTTGATAGTCAGTGAACCATCCATGGTCTTCAACATTTCATTTCGGGAAGATGTGATTTATGATTACTGTTTTCTTAGTGCCAAGTGGGAAAAGGTTGAAATTTTATTTATGTCAGGGAAAATTTGTAGACAGGTTGGTGAATCACGAGAGGATAATAAGTCCAACTGTTTTCTTTATTTCTCTTATATTGGTCTCAGTTTTCTAATTATTAAAGAATAAACATTTTCGGTTTGTAG